>NW_027286719.1:8772100-9062100 GCF_022747635.1 Hetaerina americana | reverse complement strand
TTAAGGCAGTGTCCCCATAAACCTGCTTGATCATATCGAGGGTCTGAGTTGCCGTCTTCCCGAGTTTCGCACAAAACTTCACGGAATAACGTTGCTCTAAATTCAGATTCATTTTGTTTTTCGACGCGGACAAAAAACTTGCTTCACTAAAAACGGTGTCCTCACTCAACGACAGCTCGCAGGCGACTGAGGTTGGTGTTGGTCTTTTGCTAAGAGCCCCCTCCACCTTACCCTGCCAGGCAGACCACCCTTCACCGCTCCGTTCGCGCCAGAGAATATCAGTCCTACCGCTTTTGGGTGCGTCCCTGTAGTAGGCATTTCCCTGTAGTGCCCTACATTGCATATTTACTGAAAACTTTGACTTGAGAAAGCTGTGTGCAAGATGGGTGCCGCGTTTGCTCACACTCGAGCAAAACCAGTGTCGATAAATTTTTCAATTGAGTGTTCAGGTAAGTTTAGCAGCAACAAAGCAGAAATTTTTGCGCCGTTTCATAACCATGGGTGAAACATGGGTCCACTACTTCACACCCGAGACGAGAACAATGAGAACAATGGATTCAAAAGGGAGAACCGCCTCCAAAGAAGACCGTTTCATCTTCAGGCAATACTATGGCTTCGGTTTTTCGGGATGCGCTTGGGATAAATTTTATCAACTGTCTTTAAAAAGAAAAAAATTATCAACGGCGAGTATTATGCATGCGAACTTATTGCAACGTTTGAGCGAAGAAATCAAACAAACGCGGCCACATTTGGCGAAAAAGAAAGTGTTTTTTCATCAAGACAATGCACCAGCTCACAAATCCGTTATTGCAATGGCCAAATTTCATGAATTTAAGTATGAACTGCTACCTCATGGCACCCATTCACCAAATTTAGCCCCTTTGCATTATTTTCTGCTCGCAAACTTGAAAAAGTGGCTCGGTAGAGAAAGATTTTTCAACCGTGAAGGAGTGATGTCGGCAGTTAATGGCTATTTCGAGGAGCTACATAGCTCGTAATAAAGAAAGGGTACTTATCTTATTGAATATGGCTGGAAAAAAATGTCTGCAGGTAAAAGTACATTATGTTGAAAAATAAATGCAATTTTTTCCGATATTTTTGTGTTTTCTTTGCTTGGTCATATACTCTTGCGGCCAGCCTCGTAATTACCTTATTTCGGTAATTTTACACTGCAGTAGATAAAACATGAAGATAATAAAAACCTTCGCTTATGACCATGGGAGTTTCGCGCCGGATGCCCTTTCTAATCATATTGGTCTCCACGAAAGTAGAAGGGTTTCTCACACCTTTCACTCCCCACCCTATCTCACATCCCTGAGGATTCACACCCCACCCTTTCTCTCCTTGGCACCCTCCCTCATGGGAGGGCGCTGGAAACCTTTGATTTGATGCTCGGTCTTCCCTGCCTCCCTCTCATCCCTTCATTCACACGCCTCCTTGGCGTCTTCCCTCCCAACGTATTTTCCTGGGCCTCCATTACTTTCATGGACCCCATGTATTATCCTGGGCCTTTCCTTTTTCTCAACCCGCAAGACAATACACTTCTCCACTCCGCTAAGGGACGCTTCCTCATTCCTTCCGGCCCTGAAACGTCTGCACCTCGTGGCCCTGTCTTTACCTCGCCAACTTCAAAACTAGATTTTTTTCCGGAAGACTTCTACCACAGAAATTCATAGAAATTACAAATTAACTCTCGAAAGATAAATTTTCAACAAAACGCCCAGGATTAATGGTCTTTTGTTAGTGCTAACAATTCAATAAAAGCGACAATTATGCGGAGAGAAGCGTGTGCCTTTAACTTGGCGCCTTAAAAATATTTCAACGATTATAGAATCGGATAAAAAATTAGACGGATTAATTTTTAATCGGATCACTACACCTATAATCTTAAAAATTGGGTTGTTTCTGGAGCGTATTTCCCTGAGAAACTTTCAGAAATTAAAAATAAGTCCCCAAAAAAATGCAAAAAATGCCTAGGATCAACTTTCTTTTCTTAGTGAATCAAATGAAAAAAAGACGAAGGCGAATTGGCGAAGAAAACTTAGCACCTTTAATTTGGCTTCGATGCACTCAATTTACAATCGCCACTTTTCCGGTGACTTTACTTCAATTTAACATTTATTTTGCCCAGATCGGGAAGCAAAAATCTTTACTAAACAATAGCTAACTTTTTTGCCAGCAATACAAAGTTTGACTTGTTGCGCGTTATAAGGTTCGAAATCTCATTATCATTCTCAGATGTATCATGGGGAGAGTACAGTCTGGTCAGTAATACAGTTCTAAAGGAGAAGGAGAGGTGGTGAGTAAATCGATTCTAATTCAATGAGCTCGTCATTTATATATATTGTTATAGCGAGAAAAATTTTCCTACTCCTAAACATAAATGAATTACATCCTAAATCATCAGCTACCTTTTAAGTTCGTAAGAAACTATCGTGTACTTTACCAATATTATCGACAATTCCTAATTATTCCTGCGCAATTTATTTTGTAGCAGCAAATATATTTTTCATTAAAAGGCTAAGAGTTTGGATGTCGTTTGGATTGGTTACTTGGTATGTCATTCTTGTATTGGATTGAAATCCACTCTCTTGAACGCCTCTTCTACATTTATCGTATTTTTTTGGGGTTTTTTTCTAATTGCCGGCTGGGTTTTGACGTTTTTTCAACATTAAAGAAAATTCTATTTATATATTCCCTGTGGAAGTGAAGATTAATGTTTAGATGCAAGCGGAAATTTAATAAAATATGCTAAAATGTTAGAAATATAATCCCAACTTAAAAGTACATGCATATATTATATATTATTCTGAGCTCAACTGTAAGCTGTTTCTTAATACTCTGATATTTGTTTCATTATCTTCTTTAAATATGTTTCCCAATAATCAACTGCATCTTTGTGTAGTTTAACAAATAAAAGGAAAACACCTTAAGCCGTAACAAATTGGTACGAATCGCCCCGCTAAGAAAAATTAGACAAATTTTGTAGAATATGTGAAACAAAGTAAAAGGTTTAAATGTCATTGGCGTTTAATGGAATAGTTTTCCCTCAAAGAAAGTCCATTTAAAACTGTGTTCAGTGAAGAAACTGAGAAATTCAAAAAATGAATTATCAATTAACTAAAAGTTTCTGAGGTAAAAATTTCATTTCTTGTACAGTGCTGGTATGTCATGCCTGAATCTGACCAGTTAATGAAAAATGAAAATCATAAAATAATAGAGATTGATCGAAATAAATATGTAAAATCAATAATGGAAGCATAGTTTTCGAATATGGAGTTTAAAGGTCTAACTTAACATGTCTACATCTACATCTACTTAATACCCCGCAAGCCGCCGCAAGGGCATGTGGCGGGGGGTGTTAAGACACTACCCGTAATTTAGAAAAGAAAATAAACCGCATGCAAAAACCACATTCAAATTCATACATCCACAGAAAACATGATATACATTCATGCAAGAACACTTACACCCCACACACATGCAAACACTCAAACTACCAGCTAACATATACATGCACCTGAAGGTATACCTATCATCTTTGCAATTGCATACAATTTATTGAAGTTTGTATAACAGCTACCTTGGCGCTGAATTCCATAAATTACTTGTTATTGGTCCAAAATATTCTTTATTTAAAAACTACTCTTCTCCCACAGACCTCCGTCGCAGCCTTGCATACGTTTAGTTGCTTATTAAAACAGTTATAAATGACAAGGCTGTATCCGTAATGTATCCCAGACATTTTCCCGGCATTTTCCTTGATTAGTTTTGAAGAGTAACTCTGTCGATACATACATAACTATGAAAGAAACATGGATACACTACCACACTCAAATCCTTTCGAAACACTCGAAACAGCGAGTTACTGTGATCAGGCTCAAAGCAAGGCGAAGAATGTGCAATGGGCTGGCAAGGAAGTGGCAACAGTTTTAAGGGATGTACGCGAAATCATATTTATTAAATACATACAAAAAATAAATTGAAAGTATAATGCGTCGTTATTGCACAGGTTGAGCAAAGAAATCTATAAATCTTGATGTCTCACGGATGGGAATAATAATTTAAACGGAGATGCGGAGTAGCGCTAGCGCACAAAAAACAGAAAAAACATACAAATGATACAGGTATTGCAATATTTCAGTGGACAAACCACTATCCTCTATGGAGAGTAGAAACTGAGGCAAGGGTCTCCAGAGGAGAGATCGGTGGTTGGAATAGGAAGGTGAGGAAATGTTTGGGACTGGTGGGGGAAAGATTTGGAAGAGAGGGATTGATATGGAAGGTTTTGGGAGCGGAGGGGAGATGAAAATATCGTGATATTGGGGTTTTCAGTGTCTGATATTAATATGTGGCTCATTCCAGGAAGGGAGGAGCCAGATATATGCCTGTTCTATTGTTTTGAGTTTGAGTGGAGGCACGGAGGGTGGGAGGGTTTATGGAATGGAGACCCTATAGCATTTCTCGAAGGGAGTGTTAAGCTCAGAGGAAAGGGGTGGAGGAATCACCTCCCTAGAGGAAGGTGGCTCGGCCACCGTTAATTCGGAATACGTATGAGTTTCGTTTGTATGTGTTTCTGTGTTTTATTCGCTAGCACTATCTCAAATCTCCGTTTAAATTAAATTCACATCCGTGAGACTTCCTTTAAAGATATGTTTATGTATACAAACACACACATATATATATATATATATATATATATATACATATATATATATATTAATATATATATATATGTATATATACATGTATATATATATATGTATATATATATATATATATATTATATAGTATATATACATGTGTATATGTATATATATATACTATATATATATATATATATATATATAGAGTACATTACACAGTAACAAACAATATAGAAAAAAAAGATAGCACTCACGCATTTTTTTTGATAATTTCGACGGAATTCTACTCCGTCTTCATCGGAAGATAGAGAAGTAATATAGAAGAGAAGTAGCAATGCATGAATAGAAGTAGTAATGATTACTTCTCTATCATCCGATGAAGACGGAGTAGAATTCCGTCGAAATTATCAAGAAATAACGCGTGAGTGATATCTTTTTTTGTATTTCTATATTGTTTGTTACTGTGTAATGTACTATTCGGCACTTTCGTGTTACGTCTACGAAATCATATATATATATATATATATATATATATATATATATATATATATATATATATATATATATATATATATATATATATATATATATGCTCACCAAGAAGGCCTTTCTTCCCTACGCCACTTCCTCTCCCCTACGCCCTACCCCTCACATCCCCAGCACCAAATTTCTCATTGATCTTCCTAATTTCATTCTCACCCGCAACTCCTTTTCTTTCAACAATAACCATTACCTCCAAATAAAGGGCTGTGCCATGGGAATTAGATTCAGACCTTCATATGCAAACCTCCACCTCTGTGTCTAGGGTGAGAATTTCCATTTCAATTATCCTCTGCAACCCCTCCTATGGCTCGACCATTTCATCCTCTCAGATCACCTTTCTTGATGTCAATATTTCCCTCAGCAATAACCAATTCCTGACCTCTGTCCACACTAAACCTACTAATAAGACGCAATATCTTCATTACAGCAGTTGCCACCCCTCCCATACCTAGCGCTCCCTCCCTTACTCCCTCTCTATCCGCGTTCACCGTATTTGCAAACATCCCGAATCCCTTAACAAATACCTCAACAATCTTCACCACTCCCTCCTCTAACGAGGATACCCAGATTCTCTTCCCCATAAAAAATACTCAAACATTCCTACACCCCCAAGCCTGCCTCAACCAGACTCCCACCCTCTCTCAATATATACTACCTACTTCCCAGGCATTCAGTCCCTCAAATTCATCCTCAAAGTCCTGTTCCCCATCCTCAAAAATCACAACACTTCCTCCAAACTTCTTCCCAAATGCCCCTCTGTCACCTTCAAACGGCCCGCCAACCTAGCAGATATCCTCAAATCCACCAAGCCGCTCTCAAAATCCCCTCACACCCCCAGGGCCATACCCACTCCATGTCATCGAAGAAGATGTAACACCTGCCCTATTTTCACCACCACACCGCAATTCATCCCACCTTTTAACTCTCTCCCGCCCTTACCCCACTCCTCCTGCACTTCCAAGAATGTTGTTTATCTTCTGACCTAAAAACTCTGCCCGGCCTTTTACATAGGCCAATGTTCCACACCCCCGAATCTTAGGATTAACAACCACCGCGCCTCGTGCAATCCCTTCTCCTCGTCCGCGGGGCTCCCCATCCCTAAACATGCTTCCCGTCAAAAAAACCCCTTCAACCAGTGCTACAATGTTTCCATCCTAGCGTCTCTTCCTACATCCGATAACCCTGTGGAATTAAAACTCTTGAAATGACATTCATTTGGCTCTGTATGGCCTATCAGCATCCGGACCTCAATGTCGTTCACTGATGAGAATGGTCGGAAGTGTCACTTTGTGGAAGCGATTCATATTGGAAAGGAGACTACTTTCTTCTTCGGCATGAGTTTTGGTGGGCATGGCCTTTGTTTCGACTCGCATGGCCTTGATTACGACTTTATAAGTTGAAACCTGGGTCTTGGATGTTGCACTAGGTGTGTTGAGCAAATTTTTTTTTTCCGATTATATGCTAATTCCACCTCCTCCCTCTCACTCCTTCCCTATCCCCGCTCCCCACTAGGATGTTGTGTTTTGCTATGGGCCACAAATTATTTAATTAGTAATTACGTCTATCCAAAAACCTACCTTAACCGGTAGATTATCTAATAATAATAATAATTATATATATATATATATATATATATATATATATATATATATATATATATATATATATATATATAAAGTGACCAACCCATTGCGGCCAACAGTTCCCTGGTGTGCACCATTTCAATATGTATAGATAAAGTTTATTTATTTCGGAATGCACTTTTCACACGTGTGAGCTAATGGAACGCAACCCTCTGGAGTCATGTAGAGACTTAGACGCGCACCGCATCTCGGTATGTGGCCCTACATGGGAGTGTTTATTTATCCATTTTATGCGTCGGCCCGTCAAAATTAAATGAACCCCAAGGAGGGTAGATAAAAGCTCTAATTTATCCACCAATAAAGTACAGGCTCAACGTGTCGAAATTTCTCACTTAAAATCGGACCTATCTATCGGTCGGTACTTGACGATTCGTGTAGGAGGACGGGTGAGAAGAATCGAGGAATGGATCGGGAATTACTTCCTTTCAATGCTCGACCACGCACACAACACCGCCATTACGATAAATTTCCCCTACGGCCTCGTGTTATCTCCACTCACTCTCCCATCAAATACAATCTTTCCTAACTAACTTTCCATAAGCCTTGTTGACGCCCGCGGGACGCCCTTAAAGATTTTAGTTTCCGGAAACCTTTCCTTCTCCACTCTCCAGTTTTTCCTCGCGGTCCAAATTCCACTCCCAGAAAGCTACCTCTCTCCCTCTCCCTCTCCGATGCTCACCAAAGCACAAGCCTACAAGCACGGGCCACTCGCCCCAGGTCCTACCTGCCCTCACACACTTTCGTGTCTCGAGCCTACTTCGTTCCCACACACATCAGAGGAAACTTTCAACAAAATGGCTGCCACTTGTACGTGAAGAGAGGTGGAGGTGGTGATGGAGTTTTTCCCTCCTCCCCTCCGCCCCGGCCCCTCCATTTTCCCTGCACCGGCGCTAGGACGGGGCCGAGTCGGCTCGAATACGCTTTTGATACCTTTGATGATGGCGGCCGCCCAGAATAAATAGGGGCGGCGGGATTGGGAGGGGGGGCCGACCCGGCTGCCGGCCGTGAGCCTGCTCTCTCGGAGACCACCTTCCCTCCATCGCCCGCCGCTCCTCCCAAAGAATAAAACTCCTCCGCACCCCCTCCATCCCTTCGTTGCACCATTAACATCGGCGCCCACCCACGGAGTCCACCTTAATGGGTCACAAAACGCAACATAAATTTGTTAGGCTCTGACTTTGACCTTTGTGACCGAGGGCTCGCTTCCCCAACTTTTGGCCCCACCCGAGAAACTCCCGGGGACTAATCCTTTGGACTTCCACACCCCTCCATCTCGCACCCCCCCCCCCGCTGCATTCAATCTCACCCCCTCTCTCACCTCACGCATGGAAGACACCTCCCAACCCCTTACAGCCATTCTAACCTCTCTTTTTCTGCCTTTCACCTCATCCGACTCACACCCTCCCACCTCTCCGTGAGGAACTCCGTGCACACCCACTCGGACGAATTCCATTCACTCCCGTCCCTTTCGATGATGCGGCCCGGGCGCGTTCCCTTCCCCGCCGACCAGAGGGGGCCGACCTGGATTGCAGTCCGCAGGGATATCCCTCGCGTAGCGTGCCGACGCTTTCGTCAATCCGGTCCGTGGGAGGATATGGGAAGCCATTATTTATAACTAGCCGTAATCCAAACGGTGCTAAGTTTGTGTTGGCGCACAGCTGACAAAAATGACACAAAGAGTGCGTCCCGCTAATTCGGAATTCACGCATTTGGCTGGAGACTCGACTACTAGACGTAAACTACAGCGTTATCAAAAATTATTCTAAAAATCCACAAAGAGAATGTTCGTACGTAATAGGAAGTACCTCTAACATCTGATGACTCATACGAAGTAAAACGCCATTTGAAGTAGAAAAAAGTGGTGCGTCCAAAACTCCTGTCAAATCGAACACCCGCTTCGTTAATAAATACCTACTAACATTTTGATATTCCCGAAGATGGAGAAGGCTCACTCTTGCAGACGCAGAAACTGCTCGAGAATTTTTAAATAGAGGCAATGTTTAGAAACCAAGTGATTTAGACGGAACGGCAGATAAGTCGGGTCATTTGAAAGGCTTCGCCGTTTGCATTACGGGTAGTTATAAATAATGGCTTTCAGGTCATTTGAAAGACTTCAGTCCTTTGTGAAATCATCTGAAATTCATGTACCGTTAATAACTTCAAGCGTCACTCTTTAGCATCTATTTTAAGTAAAAACATTACTTTGATATTCCAATAAAAATTGACATAAAAACGGCCCATGTTTTATCAATCAACATTGCTGAGGGTTTATCGGAAGGTGATGTACGTTGTACATGGGTCGTGTTTTGATAAATTTACAGGAGAACAATCCGATCCCTGTTTTTTCATTTTATGCATCCATAGTTTTATGCATTCTTTGAAATACCAATAAAGCCCTCTTTTCTTTGAATTAAAATTTTTACGCAAATGTTACACCAATCTAAATATTACGCAGTTGCACAGACATTGCCTTCATTTCTATTAAATAATCAATGAAAAGATAAACTAGCGCCTTTGATTCATTGCATGTAAATAAAAGAGGCATATACTGGCCAAAACATTTCTAATGAACATAAGAACACCAACATTGGCTTTCATCTCTCCTTCCTCAATAAATTCGATCGGAGTCATTCTGTTTGTAATGATTGTGTTCATTAATAAATTACAACGCACGACTTAACATGCCTGTTATTTCCGCTATGAGCTATATTCACTATTCGGTGTATTGCAGAATGTATCAGTGGTTATCTCCCTGAAACCTGCTATTTTGCAATAGATGGCTCCCCGCGGGTGAAATTTCATCTTTTTAATTTACGCTTGCGTCCTACTGTTATTTAAAGTGACCTTATTCATGGGTATTTCATATCTTGCAGCTCTATAAGACCTGTGAATTTAAAATGAACGTGCATACGGTCGTAAATCAATGGAAAACGAATTAGCTGAGACCGTAAACTTGATTGGCACTAGGTTTGTTTGAAGGGGTGGATGCAAAAACAAAGTTACAAGCACGGGGAACCCACACTGGGTCACTTGGGTGTGTTTGGAGAAATAGTGACCCACGTGCTTGCTGGTTAGTCTATATGGAGTATTATTGCAGCTGGAATTCACATTATTCACTCATCTCAATCGCTTTAAATGGCCTCTGCTTTATCACATAAGTTTTTTTTTTAGTATTACAATCCTAGAATTGGTGTACTGCAGCCCTCCATTGTTCAGGGCTGCATCTCCTCGGGGGTTTAATGCGGTGGTTTCCCGTTGCCTTCCGCATCGCAGTACTTCGGCCAATTCCGTGAACTTCACTCTCGCCCCAAGCTGTGGCAGTTGATGCCGGGCCGATCTCCTTGATCTGCGCCATCATTGCCTTTTACTGAGAGCTGCTTCCTCTCAGTAGTGGGGTCATTTTGTGCTGCGTGTAAAAGCCGTCGACCGCTGAAAAATATTCTCCCGCAGAATATCCAGAAAAATAATCTCCATGAAATGGTCTCGAACTGGCGACCCTCGGAATGAGAGTCGAACACGCTACCACTGGTCCACCCCGGCCCACAGTAGTCAGAAAGTTAGGGACCATTAATTTGCGGGGTATTAAGCAAAGTAAACAATACATGCAATGACCGAAAGTATTTTTCTCCCGACAGGCCGCTGGATATTGCCGTGCCAGTCGTGCTCTCGGCGGGACACTTGCTCGTGGGGTGCGGCCCGCTGGCAGCCTTACCTTTGCTCTCACCGCTACGTCTCGAGGGAGGAAGTTGCGCGCTGCCTCGATGGGAAGAAGGTGAGTGCAAATTTGGAAGTGTATTGGAACCGCGGTCCTACTTGGCGTCGCTTCCGGCGCCGTCGGCCGCCGTCGGCCGCCATTGGCCGCCGTCTCGGGCCGGATTAGAGCACTCATCCATGTAAACTCACTGCAGTCATAGCCCCTCGGGAGTTTCACTGAGCTATCGAGTCACTCATTGTTCACGATTGACCACATTAAAATATAATACCTTTTTTCCCAGCGGTCGTGATTTCGGCACTCGTTTCCACAATTCCTAGTGCGCAGGTGTTACGCTCTCCTAAATGTATAATTATCTTAGGAGTAACTTCCAGCCGGGATGTGGGTGTCCTTCATAAGTCGCTCTCTCCTCATTCAGAACTGACTCATTCTTCACGAAAGTTCCTAAATGCCAATGCCGCCCACGTCAAACCTCTTCGAATGTGCTCCACAGCCATGTGATAGGCTTCGATCTTAACGACCCATTCAATGGCCTACGAGTCCGGATCATTCTCATTGTGTGAAACGGAGGGTGACAATTTCCTGCCAAAGTCTCTTGAGGCGACACTAAAACGAGCAAATTTCCCGAAGGCTTCTTTGAATTGCGCTATTTATTTGTTATTTCTGTCACTTTTTGTCTCGCAGTTGTTGTTCCTGGGAGATTCGACGAACCGTGGCATTATGCACTACATCATGGAGCGGCTCAATGGTTCCTTGGGCGCCTGTGACAAGACCCATTACATCCGAGTCTACGACAATTTGAATAAGGGCCGCACAACTTTCACTTTCGGCTATTACCCTCAATTCTGGCTGCCATCGTCCGAAAGGCCCGTCTTTGAGAAGGCACTCGATCAACTTTTACTGAGGTGAGTGGAGGCCACCAGTATGTGATAAACACTTTAATATCTGATTGTTTACACTCCTCAACATAACATAACCTAAATATTAACGAGTGATTTCGAGTCAATATTTCCCATGATTATTATACCGTGGGTTAACAATCAAATTCAAAACCTTTCATCAACGAGCAATATAGGAGTAGAAAAGTTGCAATCTTTATTTTTTCAATGACCCAAGCAAAACTTATCCCAGGAATATCGTAATTAATATATGTCTGTGGATAATCTTACTACACATGTTTTTAGCGAAAAGAAAAAAATGCAGCTTCTTCAAGTCAACTTAATGTTTAAACTAAAGCACAGGGTTTCAATGCATAAAATATTCTTCGAATCTGAAGAAGATACTATGCATTGGAACCCGGATCGGAAGACTCGAGCATTAAGTGGAATTAACAAAGTTGAAATTTATCTTTCCGTTAAGAAAATTTGACTAAAGATGAACCGGATGATGATACCAAATAAATTAGCAAAGGTGTCATTCTTCTATCCGTTATGGATAACTTCCACACAGTTAGGCATGTTATGACCAATTTCATAAATTTAATTGTTAAAGATATGCATTCCATATAAAATGTATAGACACATGGCTATTTTTAAGGTACATAGTACATACGATCAAAAACGTAATTTGAGATGTCATTACACCTATTATTCCAGTGTGTACTTTCGCCGTATGCATTAGTATCTAATTCCTTTAAGGTCTCAACCTCTTCAGAACAATAGCGATACGGTTATCATTGTCGGAGGGGTCCACTGGCTAGCAACGCAGCATCTGCACGCTCTTACACGGACATTGCAAAGGTAAAAATATGAGTTTGAATTTTTTTTGGCCATAAATAGTATTATTACTTCCATATACCCCCATTGCTATAATATGTCCCTATTTGTGAACGAATAGTAATCGTAAGAAAATATTCATCAATAAATTCTGGTAGGTAGAAATAATACGTTGTCACTTCACACATATTGGTAATTAATCGATTTACTATTATTAGTCATTACGGTGGCTAAAATAGTTGACGATTTCTGTGAAAAGAGTGCGATACATTTGGAAGGGTGTAAATATGTGGGATTGGTTATGGAATTGATTACCTATAAAATACCAAACCGTGGACACTTACTTCAGTTCTACGATTATCGATAATGTTCGATTGGGTTATATTTGATATCGCTTAATTTTTAAAATAGTTAAATGCATGAGATGGATATGAAGAAAAAAAACGGCAGGCCTGATACTCGAAGGACAATTTTGGTGTTGCATGAACGCGGATATAGGGCATGCACCTGGTTTTCGATCGTACCGACGGCTCCTCAATGAATGCTCGTTTTCACTGCGATGATTGCCTTGATCTTTTAACACATGAATAAAACAATCATTTATGAAAAAATAATGGAACATTTTCGGTACTTTTTCATTTTCTGTATCTCTTAATTGTATATTCAGATGTCTGATCTTCATCTCAGAGATATTTTGTAAGATCAAGCTAAAAATATGTGAATAAACTTCACGTTTACTGATAAGCAATATACTTGAAACACTGATGCCATATTTCAAAAATCTAATGTGGAAATAATTTATTTTTTAATATCCTTCTGGTTGTGATGAACTATGATCAGAAACGGTTCACAAGGAGCGGAGGATTAGGTACAATTTTACTCAAGGAACGTGCTCAGTTAAATAGCAGGGATAAGAGCTACTTCATAAGAAGACGACATCATTGAATTTTAAATTGAACGCACATAGATATGGCGTTATAACTCAGCTTCTCTGAACCATGCCACTTTCATCATATGCGCAGTTACATACCCACGTCCACTAGATTTTCCATTTAATTCAATATAATGCATATACTCGCAATATTAAATTTTCAATTCGTGCACTTTTAATGCTCCTATTTATACAATAATATTCATATTAATAATGATGCACGATTTACATAAGTCAACACGCAAATTTAATGCTCAATTTGGAAAAACTTACTAGCACTGTCTAACATTTAACTTTTTCTACGTATAGGGAAGGATTGCAAGGGGCCAGCCAAATTGTAAAGACCCTTGGCTCAGGATTTCACACGCAAGTTGAAGGTGTTCACTACCTTCCAAAGGTAAATAAATGAATGGACCAAGACAAATCTTCAAATTAATTGCTTTATTTCTAATCATATGGAATATGTGCTAAGAATATATTTTTCTTATTTTATGGTCACTAGGATTACTGCCCTCATGTCAATGCCTGCAAATGTATTACAAAGTGATAAATTCGTTAAAAACTGCGATTCGATCTTAAGACTCTTTCAAATTCTTCCAAAATATACAAAAATGTGACTTAGATAGCTAAATTTACAGACGTTTGAAGCAGCAGAATGCGCATTTTCTAACACACACATCCTAATCAGTACTGGAAACGTATTCAGAACATGTACTTATTTATGATTCGGCGTGATATTAACAGTCAGATAAGACTGAGTTGATTATAAAAAAACTTATTGCCAGAATAAAAACTATAACCAGAGGTGAACTTTCCATGACACTTCAGAGGCACTTGGGAAAGAAGCTTCTGGTACATAAAATCAAACTTGCGGAAGCGACGTCCTAACAACTTTTGATTTCCCCCAGGTACAGCAAGAGAAACTACTTTTACATTCAATGGGTTTGGCTGAATTTGCCAGGCAACACCATATGGAGGTTGTCGATACATTTAACATCACCATCGCAAGGTATAAGGACTTCCTACAGGGTAAATGTGCCTGCCATTTTCATAAGGTAAATTTAACTATAGATTGATGCAGTTATATATATATTTATGTCTGTATGTATGTATGTATGTATGTATATGTATTATTTCCCTCCCCGCTTTACTGAATTCCCCTCCCGAAAGTATTGACCCCCTCTCACTCCCAGCCAACACATTTATAAACCTTTCTCTGACACATCTCTCACACCTCCCTCAATAGTATAGTCTTGTTGATGTTTGTATGTTTGTGTCCTTATATGTTGCTGTTATACGTGTCACTATAAATTGGCAATCCTGCTGTATGTGCACAATTTTTTACTAAATAAATAATAAAATAAATATTATAAACCATAAATACATTAATCAACCCGAAGGTCGGTTTAATAGGTGATGGTAGAATTCACCCAATGCTAAGCTTGACGGCGTGCGAAATTTACACATCAGGGCAGGGGGGCCAGTTTCTTTCTGTGTGCCGGTTATGGTTTCCCAGGAAGACCTGGTACCTGAAAAATCACATAGATTGGGTGGAGCTGCAGGTGCCGTAAGTGCCTTGTCCGGGAATCGAACCCGGGACCCTGCGATCAGTAGTCTACGCTCTACCCCCTGGACTACCGCGACCCACATATATATATATATATATATATATATATATATATATATATATATATATATATATATATATCCCTCCTCGGACTATAACCATCACGTGGTGGAAGGGCTTGTGCGTCCCGATGACCCCTAGAGCTGTCCTGGCGGGAGTAATAATCATTGCTCCTGGTAGGGTCACACATGCCAGATAGGTCGAAGGTTACGAGCCAGACGAAAGGTAGTCCACGCAGCGTCTGTTCCTCAGTGAGGCGGCTGCAATGCCGTCTGAGACCCCACTGAGGCGGCCAGTAAGTGATGGTGTCACGTTAAAAACACTATTGATGAAGGCAACGGGAAACCACCTCAATTATCATTCCCAAGAAAAATGTGATGGACAATAGAGATATTTTGAGTCCTGGCAACCACAGGGCTCGGCCCAATACGCCGTGTGTCGTGACCGGCAGCGGGGGAGGCAAGGCTTCCGCGGTCGTCATCCCGCGAAACACTTGCAAAGGAAAACCAGCAGCAGCAGGACAGAAAACGCAGGAGAAGAAGACCAAATTAGTTAGAATAGGAACGTGGAATGTTAGGACAATGATGAGGACAGGGAAATTGGAGAATGTTAAGCGAGAGATGGAAAGGGGAAATATCGATATTTTAGGTCTATGCGAGGTGAGATGGAAAGATAGCAAGGACTACTGGAGTGATAAGTATAGAATATAATACAGCGGCGGGGACGAGAGCCAACGAGGGGTTGCCATAGTATTAAATGAAGGGGTAGGATGAAGCGTAGTCAACAGAGAGCAGTTAACGGATAGATTATTACTTATAGAGATAAAAGCAGAACCGAGGAACTTGGTTATTATTCAGGTATACATGCCACCGAGCAACCATAAAGAAGAATATGTCGATAGGATATACGATCAGTTAGAGGACGTGATCGCGTGTGTTCCGGCAGGGAAACATTTGATAGTGATGGGGGATTGGAATGCGACGGTGGGCGAAGGAAGAAATGGTGACGTGGTCGGGGACTACGATTTAGGCACGAGGAATGACCGCGGGGAGAAAGCAGTTGAGTTCTACAGGGGACAGGGGCTAGTCATCACCAAGATTTGTTTTAGACACCACAAAAGAAGCAGGTATACATGGGAAATGCCAGGTGACTCAGAAAGGTCTCAGCTAGATTATATCCTGGTTAGACACAGGTTTAGGAACAGTGCGATAAATTCACACAGCTTCCCGGGAGCGGATGTGGACTCTGACCACAATTTAGTGGTTATGAAATGTAGCGTCCGTTTCAAAAAGATTAGGCAAGGGGGGAGAGTCAGAAAATGAATTGTAGAAGCATTAAAATGTTTGAAAATGAAGGAAATCATGGAAGATGGTATAGAGCTCTGTACTATCGAAGAAAAATGGGAAAGTTTCAAGAAAGGGTTGTCTAGAGCCGAAAAAGACACTATTGGAACCGTTAACGCGAAAAGGACTAGGAAACCATGGATCACGGATGAGATGATTACAAATATGGATGAGCGGCGAAAATGGAAGAATTTAAATACAGAATTAGGCAAAATGAAGTACAGAGAATTGAACAATAAATTGAAGCGAGGAAAAAATAAAGCAGGAGAAGCATGGTGGAAGACGCAGTGCGAGGATATGGCAAGTCTGTAGAGGAAGGGTGAAATCGGTGCGCTGTACAGCAATGTTAAATCTTTATCTGGAAGTAAGAAAGGGAGATCAACGATAGCAGTCAGAGATAAGGCGGGTAAGGTAATAGTTGAGGCAGGGAATATCCAGGAAAGATGGAAGTAATATATAGAAGAACTGTATAGTAAAGAGCTTGGACCAACAAAGTTAGACATAGAAAAGGAACATGACGTAGAGAAAGATATCTTAGGTCCAGGCATACTAGACAATGAGATAGAAAGGGTAGTAAGGGAGATGAAATTAAATAAGGCCAAGGGGGTGGATAACATTCCCGCGGAACATTTAAAAGGCTTAGGAAAATGTGAGAGGAAGAGGCTATATGGGCTGATCCGTAGTATTTATGAGGAAGGAATCTGGCCGGAAGGCTTTGTGAGATCAGTTTTAGTTCCTATTCCGAAAAAGGTAAAGGCTACATCATGTGAGGACTACAGGACGATAAGTTTGATATCCCACGCAGCTAAAGTTGTTCTAAGGATCATAAACAAAAAGATAGAGAGTAGGGCAAATGATTACTTAGGGGATGATCAGTTTGGGTTTAGGAAGGGGAGAGGTACGCGTGATGCCATTGCAGTAATGAGATAAATAATCGAGAGTAATATAGAACACAACCAGGAGGTATTTGCCTGTTCCGTAGATTTCGAAAGGCGTTTGATAAAGTGAATTGGGAAAAACTAATGAGTATATTGAAGAAAATAAGTATAGATTGGAGGGAAAGGAGGCTAATCCGTAACCTGTACATGTCTCAGACGTCTCAGGTACGAATGGGGAACGGGGAGTCCGGTTGGGCGGTGTTAGGAAGAGGTGTAAGGCAGGGTTGCCCATTATCACCGTTGCTGTTCAATCTGTATGCAGATTAAATGATTAAAGAGGTATGGGAAGAACTTGAGGTAGAAATGAAAGTTGGCGGGGGTTCGTAAAATCAGTTAGGTTTGCTGATGACCAAGCTTTAGTTTGTCAGTCAGCCAAGGGGCTGCAAGCATTGCAGAGTCAATATTAATAAAACAAAGGTTATGCGATTTTCTAGAAAGAAAAAGGCTAATTGAACATTAAAATAGGAGGGTAAAAACTACAGCAGGTAGAACAGTTTACGTATCTCGGTAGTGTTTTGGACCAACACGGTCGAACTAGTAAGGACGTAAGGAGAAGAATTGCGCTAGGCAAAGAGGCTTTTACAAGGAGGAGGGAGTTAATGACGGGGACGTTGAGTAAGGATGTTAAGAACAGACTCGTAAAAACTTTAATTTGGAGCGTAGCTATGTACGGCGCGGAAACGTGGGCATTGAAGCAGGAGGATAGACGTAGACTGGAGGCTTTTGAAATGTGGGTGTGGAGAAGAATGGAGAAGTTGAAATGGACAGAGAAGAACAAAAATTAGGAAGTACTTTGTATGGTGTGCGAAGAGAGATGTTTGTTGGGAGCAATCCAATGGAGACAGGAAACGTGGCTGAAGGGGGTATTGAACTGCAACGGGATGTTGAAGATTGTAATTTAGGGGAGAATGTTAGGCAAACGAGGAAAGGGAAGGAACAAGATAAGGATGTTGGAAGGGATGAAGGGAGGAAGAAAATACTCAGAGCTGAAGAGGGACCTGATATAGAGTAGGATGTTGTGTTTTGCTACGGGCCACAAATTATTTAATTAGTTATTACGTCTATCTAAAAACCTACCTTAACCGGTAGATTACCTAATAAAAATAAATAATATATATGTATATATATATATATATATATGATTATATTTATACATATATTTATATAGATTAATTCCATGTCCATGCAGTAATAAAGTTATCACCATACTGGCGGAGATGATGTTTTTGCCATTTTTAATTACTGCCTAATCAAATCGGAATTCATCCATGGATTTTAGTAACCATTTCCTTATTTAAATATTATTACATATTATATCTCAATGAAAACTCTGGTATAATGGAAATATTGTCAAATCTACATGTGGGAAAAATGAATGCGTGTATGGGAAAACTATTTGTAGTATTGTATGGGCAATGAAAACAACGAAAATAATGACTAATACATTGAAAACGCGTCGTATACCACAGATGCAGGAAGCGTTTTATATACCTGTATTACCTCACTTTTGTAACCTTAGTAATTTTGAGGATAAGTTAACGATGATTGCTGCTTTTTACAAGCAGAGAATCAATAATGTAAATAAAATTTGAAACGGAATATTGAAAGAATTTTTTTGGAACCTTTGCCAAAATTCTTCATATAAAAAGGAATATCTTTCCAATGTAAGAATATTCTGATCAGAATCTGGTTGCTCGTAATGTCTTCAAAGCCTTGTCTAAAGTATAATGACCAAAGATCGTGTATCGTATATTTTTGTAATCTATTACCACAGCAACACTTGAAAAGCCTCTAACGGGAATATTTCCAATGCTCATGTATTCCAATACATTCAGAAGTGGACTTACAGGCGTGCATATGCTATGAGCAAGTTCAAGCATAATAAATGCTCACATCGGGAAAATTGCCAAGCTAATTAGGGTGACCGGAAAGGTAACCCAATCACTAGCAAAACTAAAATATAATAAACCTGGTTGTTTAGGATCTCGCTTCGGGGAGGCGACTTTTAGCAGCAAAATAGGTTGTATATTTATGAGATAATGAAGGTCTTCAGGTGTAATAGCAGTTTAAATAAACTTTAGCATTACCTTCCTTCGTATTTCGTCAGTCATACATTTACGTATTGTCATTTTCGTATAGAAATTTATTGAGAATCGGAAAATATCCGCTTACCGTTAAACTAAATTAGAGAATCTCCCTCCATAAGTTTCGATTTGGGGTTTAAAATACTTAGGAAATACTTTGGGACTTTATTAGCTATCTGAATCGCAGTATACCGCGGTTTTCAACTTTATTATGCCTTTTTGGCAATTTCTCAACTGGTTATGCATACCATATTACGATGCCTAATTTTATTCTTAAATTATTTCTAGCAGGCTATTTTGTCCAGCTGATTTGGGATCAGAGACATTCCTGACTTGTCCTCTCGAACATTTGTAACGCTTAGGGTCAGCCATGGTGACAGCTTAATGCTATTCCCATGTCATGCTCTGGTATCAATTGTGGGAAATTATTCGGGTGGGTTGCTGCAGAGAATTGACTAATAATTTCAATGAAGCGGGATTGAATATATTTTTCTATATATGGGTACTCTATTAGTTAAGACAAAGATGTTGCTAGTATTTGTCATACCATTTAAAAGCAAATCCTACTTCAAACAAATTCCTGACATTCAGCTTTGCCTTCCCCCGTCAAGCATTGGCACTATTTACGTGGCAAGTGTTCAGGTTTGATTCCATTTAATCTGTAAATTACCACGGTGGATTTGATTAAGTCCTTATTGCGTAGTGGGCTCAGGGTTTCAAATATGCACAATGGCGTCCTTTGTCTTAGTACATTTAGCCATGATACTACATATATTTCAACGTTGGGAATGATGCATTCTTAATCCCTGCTGTTCATGCATTTTCTTTGCGGTGCATTTTAATTCAGATTCCCGGTCCTCCATATTAACACTAATACGTCCGGCTCCGGCGAGCGAACTACCAAAAATATCACAATATATTTGCAATTAGTAAGTATTAAAATAAATTAACCATAATTAGCAAAAGGATACGTAAACATCACCTTGAGAGTTATGTTGTTTTGGGATAGGGAATATTATTGAAATAAATATTTAGAAAATTCTTAGTTTCCATGGTCAGTATATATAAGTTAATTTCTAGGTACGCCTAAAAGGGGGACTTTCTGGGGGAAATATTTACTTACAAGGTATGTGCAAAATAATATGAGACTGGTCTTTATACACGCAAAAAGCTTGATGGATCCCTAGAAGTGAGGTTTTACCTTCCAGCGGCGTCCGTGAGAAGTAAAACATTGCCTTGCTCGTGGCCCTCTCTCGACTTGTGTCCGCATAACAGTGATTCTTACCCGAGCTTGCGCACGCTCGCTGAGGAAATTCTTGTGTCGGTGAGAATGAAGGCATTACAGAAGCCGTACGTGTGCATTGGACTTCGTTTTCAACTCGGAAAATTTCCAACTGAGGCTTAAACAAAGATTCAAGAGACATTCGGCATTGAAGCTATGAGACGGGAAGAGTTGGCAGAACCGCTTCCAATCTGAACAACCTCGACCCATGAAGTACCGAGAAGTAAACGATGAATTCACAGGCGATGAAACCTGGGTTTATATGAAACAGAAACCAAGGCCCAGTCCTCACCGTGGAAAGAGCCATCTTCCCAACGACCCAAAAACCTTGGATGTCGCGATCGAACGTGAAGGTCCCCAAAGAACAAGCAATGGGGGGCACTAAATAAGAAATAATGAGAAGGCTAAGACACGCCATGTTGCAAAAGAGACTACACAAATGGAATCAAACATCTTGGTGCTTTCATCACGACAACGGACCGACGCACACATCATTGAGGTTACCGAGCTTTTGGCCAAAAACAGCTCACCGGTGATTCCACAGCCGCCCTACTCTCCGGAAATTACTCCAGCGGACTTTTTCCTCTCTCTTCAATTGAATTCCAACTCGAAAGGATGTCAATTGGAAACTATTAAGAACATCCGACAAAACTGTACCGCAGGTTTAAAGACTGTTCCCAAAGAAGCGTTCAAGGTGGCATTCGAAAGCTGGAGAAAATGCTGGGAGCTTTGTATTGACAGCCAAGGGTTGCATTTTGAAGGAGATAAGCATGATTTAAGGGTTAATAATAATAAAAGCATTTAATTAAACAGTCTCATCTTGTTTCACGGGCCGAGGACCAACGAAAGGGCTTCCAGCTCTCATTGACCTTTTCCTTTTTAATCCCCTTAAACATAATCCTAAAATTATTTCATAATTTATCAAACATCAAGCGTTCATAAGTTAGGTGTTCACATAAAAAATAAATAAATCATAAATTGTTCTTGGTTTACGTCCGTATACACTTGCTTAAAGCATACCAAAAGGACAGGAAAACCTAGAAAACTCTAATACAAATACGAACAAAATAGCAATACCAACTCACAAAATAGTATACACAAATATCATGAAAAAATAAAATAACGGCAATGGTCATTTGACCGTCGCTGGTTCTTGTTAATGGCTCGCTTCACCTCAGAACAACAGTGAATTTAATGGCGTATGTACGGACCAACATTTCGTCGCATAAATCTTACCCATATTTCTTTTATTTTATCTACTGTTAAACGTCTTCAATGATTATATATTCCACTTTGCTAATACTATTTCCTGCTTAGGTATCTGATCCAAGAAATTCATTTGGAACGATACATTTGATTGCATGTTTATTGTACTTGCATTGCGTATTGTATTAAGTTATGAGTTATATTAAGGGGACGGATCGGAAGGTCTCTTAAATATGGCCACATAGATATCTGCCCATATATATATATATATACACCTCTGTAGTGCCAATGAATGCAATAGTGTCAATATTATTATCATATTTATGCGTATCTTTCAAACAGGCTATTGATGTTTATTTATTTTAAATCATTCGCAAAGCTTGAATAAGTAAGGTTGGCATTATGCCCGCTTACTGGTTCAAATGTTGCGATTTTTATAATTGTTGACAAAGATGGTAGAGTGAAAATGACAAAATTGCAGCTATAAATTATGTTTAGTCTAACCATAATTCATTAAAATTCAATCTGTAAATATAGTAAAACATCGGCGTTTAAAATATTTGACAACTTTGAGAATCTTTGTCACTGAGATTATGGATAGTAAATTTTAAATTTTAAGTATTTTACGGTGTATGTGAATTTCAGTGAACCTAGTATCACCTATCTACTATGGATTGAAAACTCTTCCCCCAGGCATTGTATAATTTCAGCCTATAAATGCAAAATTACTGTTACTGATTATAGATTTTCACCTTTACTTCTACAACGGGAATGCGTAGTTCCCAAATTTAACTTTATGGCCAGGTCTGTACCCAAAATAAAGATATGGCCCCAATTAACCTGACTAAGAAGTAAACATCAATTGTGAGCATAGGCGCATGGGCCGTAAATAAGGATAAAAGGAAGCGCAGTAGTTCAATATGCACCGGAAAAGGGAACACGACTCGGAAAATACCAACTCACTCCCAAAGTACGCGAGCATTTCGGTTTGTTGGTCAACAAAACGGCCGTGACATAACGTGAGGAATTTTTATGAAAAAGACTTCCCATTAACGTTATTGCTCTGATTCCCTCTGTAAGTGATGAGTCTTTTGAGGAATCGAGGTCGAAGTTGAGGTGATGGCAGATTCAGTGTGTTCTCTCATGGAAAGGGAGTAAGGAATGGAGCGTTTGGCATGATATGGTCTGCAACTGTTATAATTTAAGGATTGTGGTTTGTTGGTCGGTTTTATGTGCACAGAAGTGTGGAATTTCTGTCTATTAATGATGATACATTTGCACATAGGAGGGTGATTCGGGAAAATCAAACGAAATCTTTCAAATCCCCACCATTCCCTCAAATCTGCTCGCTATCCTCAATCCCTCCAAAACAGAAGAATCCGAAGACGTGCTTGCACTCCCAAACTTTCCTCCACCGCAGAAACCCACCCACATTCAATTCGCACCGCATACTATCCTGGTCTGAAGTCTCTGAGATTAATCCTACAAAACTTCTACCCTATCCTAAAAAACTATATTTCCACCGACAACGTCTTTCCCAAGTGCCACTCCGTTACTTTCAAACGCCTAGACAACTTATCAGATCTACTTAAATCAACCAATCCACTCCTTAAATCCCCGCCCCGTCTTATGCCCTGAAAAAATCTAGATGCGAAATGTCCTATTTTCAAAATCCGAAGCGCATTCATCTCCCACTCGCTTATTAGCTCTCTCCCACTAATTCCCTACTCCTCACGTACTTCCATCAATGTAGTTTACCCTCTAAATTTCCAACTATGCCCTGCATTTTATATTGGATAGTGTACGACAACTCTTAATGCTAGAATCAATAGCCCCCGGGCTTCATGCAAGAATTCTTCCCCGATTGGGTTGCTCCCTATCCCAAAACACGCCTCCAAACACAGCTCTCCCTTTCAAAAATGCTATAGTAAATCTATTTTAGCATCCTTCCCACCCTCCGACCCTCCACTCAAACTCAAAACAATAAAGCATATCTGGCTCCTGAATTCCTGGAATGACCCTGGTATTAAAATTAGGCATTTATTAGCCAGATCTGCACATATTTATATCCCTACTCCGCTCCCAATAACTTACATATTATTCCCATTCTTGTAAAAATTCCCCTCCAAACTCTTCCCCAAGCAAACATTTCCCAATCTTCCCCTTCTATCCAGTGTCTTTCATAGGGTGGCGTCAGCGTAGCTTGTACCGCTGAAAATTCGAAGACATGTTAGCTTTTTTTGGGTGTTTCCGTGTGGTTGTCTTTGTTCGCTATTGCTTAATTCATATGTATCATGATTCACGTCAATGACTTTTCACTTCAGTGAAATTCACACATCAGGATAGGGGGGCCAGTTCCTTTCCCTGTGCCGCTGGTGGTTTCCCAGGAAGACCTTGTACCCGAAAAATCACATAGCCTGGGTGGAGCTGCAGGTGCCCAGAGTGGCTTGACCGGGAATCGAACCCGGGTCCTCCGGTCAGCATTCCAACGCCAAGGTAGAGTAGGATGCTGGATGTTTTGTTTAGCTAGGAGCCACAAAATATTTATTTAGGAGCTGTGTACATCCAAAAACCTACCTTAACCGGCAGATTACCTAATTATTTATTATTATTAGGTAATCTACCGGTTAAGGTTGGTTTTTGGATGGACACAACCACTAAATAAAACATTTTGTGACTTCTAACCAAACACCAAATCCAGCATCCTACTCTATATCAGGACTTCATCTCTGAGTACTTTCTTCCTCCCTTCATCCCATCCAACATCCCTATCCTGTTCCTTCCCTTTCCTTTTTTGCCTAACATTCTCCCCTCTATTACAGTCTTCAACATCCCACTGCCGGCCAATACCCCCTTCATCCACTTTTCCTGCTTCCATAGGATTTCTCCCAACAAACGCCTCTCTTCTATATATGTATGTATATATACATATACATATACATATACATATACATATATATATATATATATATATATATGTATTTATTTATATATACATATATATAAATATATATTATTTATATGTATATATATTTATAATTATATGTATATAGTATATTTATTTATGTATGTATGTTTATAACCATAAACACAGTAATCAACCCTTATGCTGGTTTAGTCGGTGATGATAGAGTTCACCCAGTACAAAGCCCGACGGCATGTTAAATTCACACATAATACTCTGTGCAATGAAGACACGAACTGAGGCCATTCAATCTTTATTTTTCAAAATTTAGTCAGCATCGATTTTGCCTCCTTTAAATTAATCTCCCTTCTGTGCTATGAACTTATTCCATCTTCTTTTCCACTGTTTAAAGCACCCTTGGAAGTCCTCGCCAGTTAGACTTTTTAGTTTTCTTGTCATTCATTGCATTATTGTGTCCTCATCTTACCAGTGATATCCCATCATCACATTTTTGCATTTTGGGAACAGGAAACTGGCGAACAATCAATGTTGATTGTGTTGGTCCATTGTCATGGTGAGCGATCCATCTATCATGTTCGATTAAATTAGTGTGCAATATGTGTTTTCTAAATTCAGTTCATTGGCTATCATTCGGACAGTTTTTGGATCGTTAAGGACGTGGGAGCACACAAGGTGAATGTTGCCAATGTCAACACAGGTGGTGGAAGGTCGTCCCGGCCTTGCATCATCCGTGGCGTCTTGCCGGCCATCTTTAAAACACTTAATCCAATTCAAAACGGATGTTTTATTCCGATCATTATCACTGTAAACAGCTGTCAATATTTCAGTAATTTTTGGTAACTGTTATCGCTCTTCAACAAAAAGCTTGACGCGTATTCCTCGCAGATTGCACCAGTTCGAGCATTTATTGCACGGACCACGTAAGCAGGGTAGGGGGGCCAGTTCTTTTCCCTGTGACGGTTGTGGCTTCCCAGGACGATCTGATACCTGTATTACTCCCTACTCCTAATTACCCTGTTATTTATAACCTTAGCTTAAATATGGTTCAGCGTCATATTGCTGGAGTGATAAGCGGAAACGAATTTAGTCACTGACTTTTGGGGAAAAGCGTATTTATGGCAAATAGTTTTTTCGGGAGTAATTTTTTTAGGATTACTCTGTTCATGTGAATTAATACAGATATTTTAAGCAAAACCGGAACAGTCTAGTGGAAAATGTTTATTTGTTGTAAAAAGACTCCTGTAGATACAATATTTTGGCTAAAGATGAATTCATCCATAAAGGGTTGCAAATAGGTTCTGGGATAGATTGTATTGAGCCATTGCTGACTAATCAAAAATATTAGTATTATTTTACTTTTCAGAGTATCTCATTTCTCGATTCAGAAAACATTTAATGAATGAATAGCGTAAATAAAGAGATGAACGTTCTCCCTTGGTTTTGCGAAGAATTCTGGTGTTGATAAATGTATTTTTGTAATAGGTTCTTTCTTAACCTACATAATAATATTGTTTAACTAGAGCATTACAATCTAAAATGGTAATTACATCGCAATATTTGGCTAGCAGTCCTTGGCCAACGTCACATTTCCGTGGATAAATGATGCTGCAATGGCAAGGTAATTTTTTCGTAAATATCATGAGTACGACACTTAATATGCCCATCGCCCAATTGGTTCTTTTCCATCGCATAATTTCATTTTGTGGTATTTCTTAAGGGAAGGAAATCTACCACACCGACAACCTCATAAACCTACAGTTGTTTTTAATTTTTATTTTGATATGGGTTTTCAGAATCGGCAAAAAGTTAAAAAAAAGAACTGATTTTTACTACCTGTCTTACAGTAGTTTGTACTAGTAAATGAGGTAGTGGAAGAACGGACCAATACCTCTCTGGGTGGCAGGCATGCGTTAACTATGAGGCACTGAGTTTTTCGGATGATCGAGTTCAACTTTCAAAGCTTGATTAACTAGCCATAACGTAAATAAAATGGCAATATCAATTACCTACATTTTTTTTATTTGGACACACTTTCAAAGCTGGCATTGTGCGGTAAAATCTATTGACTGTTGGAAGATCTTTCAGCGTATTTTTGTGGATCAAGATAGCACCAGAGAATCTTACCGTCATTCATTCCATTAAAATTCTCAATCTTCGGAGGGCTTTCGTGGACGACGAGTATTTCGTATTTTCCCATTAATGTCTATTCTTATTTGCCTCAATAAATACTTAACTATGGAATTACATGTTCAAGCGTGGCAGTATTTTTTGAAAGCTTTGGTTTGTCCTTGATTCACACGGGAATGAATACGTTCCCTGGTTTGTGCCTTGCAGGTCGTGGAGATCTCGAGCGACGAAGGTGGATCACCAGGAAGGCAACAGCCCCGCTTCCGAGTGGAGGGGCCCATCAACGCCATCTATTCGGAGATCCTCCTCAGCCGCCTCTGCAGGGATCGCAAGGACCTGAGTACGTGACGCGAAATTCGCAGTCCTACCACCGGTGACCACTATTCATCGCCACACCTGGCAATTGGAAAACGCTAGAGTGACCTGCGTCCGCGTGGGAGCTCAGTGGTCATTACTACATTCAAAAGAGTAGCAAATAATATTTAAACCGCTGACGTTTCTTGTTAGGCTAAGAATTTGAAAGTTCTACATGATGGTGACTGGATTTTCCGGGAGATTTGATCAATAGACAAAACAATGGCTTTTTCTAAGTAAGTTGTGTATCACAAAACCAGCGTCTCTAAAGGTTTCAGTTGCATACATCCTACCATAAATCAAAAAGCAGACTGGAAAATATGAACACCTGCCTAATTTTTTACGCGTTGCCGTTTCGAACCAAAGACATCAATGAAAATTGCGGAGTCTCATTCGGTCGACTTATTGCTCAAATCTCTCACACCTAATATTTCCCTTGTTTCCCATCTACTTTGAGTGAAAGGTTTTCATTGTCAGTCTACATTGCCATTCATTGCCATGTCCTGGTTTGCGGATGTTTTTTTAATCAGAAAATACTGCCAACACGTTTGCCTATCAGAGGTGTTGTTGTTAGTTTTAAAAAATAATTTTCATATTACCCGTTCATTTTGTATTGCCTATAGATTGGCTATAGATCGGCCATAGATCGACCAACCTCCATAATTTTAAATTTGTTTTCGTTTTAGAGTACATGTGATTATTCTTCGTTTGCTGAAGATAAAATCTTAAGGTTTGTTCTTGATATAGGGAACTATAACTAGGTGTGTGAATTAGTTCATCTTACTAAGGACCTGTCACTCAGTGCATAGACTGTTGCCTGAATATGACCATCACCGTTTTAATGACTTCTATTTTCCTGCTGATATATTATTTCATTTTTATCGATTTAAGTTATGAACAGCACTAAATTGGAACATCCCGCTGAGCATTTTATTTATTCCAAATTAGAAAAAAAAACTGCCAGAAAATTCATTGCATCATCGTGAAAAGAAAAAAAGGAAGGAAGCCTAACTAGAAGTGAGGAGAAAAAGCGAATTGAAACTCATTAACTTTGATTGAAAATCTTGTCTTTTGTTCCACGTATCCTCACGTAGTGTAAATCTCAAATTATCTTGTATTTATGCTCCTATTGTTCCAAACAAAAATACCAAAAGAACAACTACCTTTTGACGTGATTTTATCTGTGAACTGAGTACAACATATATTTGTCCTTATTTTTCAAAATTGAAGTTGTTCAATTAGTAAATTCGAAACCCTTAAATTAAGGTCATATTTTAAATGAAAATGGGCCCGGTAAATAATTCTGGAAAATATTAAACATTGAACTTTTGCTGTTTTTCCGTTTTTTCTAGACACCCGAGTGGCTTTTATGAAAGTATGTATGATTAATCAAAATCTCAAGGATTAATGTACTGGTAAACAGACCAACTCTATTTAAATTTTACTAAAAAATTCCTATCTATTTAAAATACCAAATGCCCACATTCAATTGAATGAAAATTGACAATATCCCAATGAAAATGAATTTCCAACCTCGGACGCTAGCGGGGACACTGCTCCAGGAATTATAAGCTCAATTCTCTTCCTATTCTGTAATATCATTCCATAGGCAATTTTGTACAGCTATTGCCACAAATGTAATTTTTCGGCAACGTTAACAGAAGGTTCAATTACGAAGATAAAATAAGATTAATAAAAAGTAGATAATCAAGAAAAAAAATTGCCAACGCTCAAAATTTAGTTTGATACGTTAAAAATTTGCATTAAATATTTAGATATCCATTATTGGTGGGTGTTTTACACGATAGTAAACTCAATATCATGGATATAAATGAAATTCATGGATGAAAAAGCATAATGGTGTTTCGAAACCATTAAGGAGCTAATTCATAAGTCCTTTGAATCTGCTAAGCAGTAAATGTGGCAACGCACTCTTCATGAGAACAAGTTTGCCGATTACTTTGCTACTTTTTCGACAAAAAAGAAATAGCACTATTCACAATTAACTAAAAATCAATAGAATGATAGATTATTTTAATCCCCGGTACCCTAGACGGCATTCGGTATTCTGCAGGATATTAGTAGAGAATGAACACAATAAATGATTTCGTGGTGAGCTAATCCAGTTGCAATGTTGAAAATAAATTTGTGATCGGTCAAGCATGGCTTTAGCGACTCAGCATAGTTATGAATACGGCCTTATCTGAAACATTATAGGTCATTTTTGAATCTAGTAGGTAATTATAAACTTGAAAAGACTGGAATCATGGACGTGGTAAGATTTAAATTTTTCCTGCATGGTTACTTACGATGTTATTTACTTCTCCTATACATACTTATATGTATCTATATTTTATATATATATATATATATATATATATATATATATATATATATACACATTTATAGCCTAATGTTACTCCAAAAAATTCCAAATAAATAATTTTGAAAACTAAAGTACTGAAGGCATGTTGGAAAAATAAAGAACATTCACCATTAAAAAATAAACTATGCAGTATTATGGGCTGCAAGGCGATGCCGAAGGTAGACCAGAGGTAGCGTGTCAGATTGTTGAGGCG
Source organism: Hetaerina americana (assembly GCF_022747635.1). NCBI lineage: Eukaryota > Metazoa > Arthropoda > Insecta > Odonata > Calopterygidae > Hetaerina > Hetaerina americana. The sequence continues at coordinate 9,032,444 of NW_027286719.1, read as the reverse complement.
AAGTCGCTGGTTCGATACCGTCGAAAATTTTTCAGAATGGAAAAAATTTGTACGCAGAAAAAAACATTACCTGCGTTTTGGAATGAGAAATATTCACTCATTCTAAAAAGCAACCAATGGTAAAAGGCAAGTTTCAACATGAGGCCCGGCATCATAGGATTTTATCCAATCCAAGTCCAAGCTCAGGTCTTATAACAGTTTTGTCCTTTGTTATTGTGACCTTTACCTCTGAATAGTTGTGCCCTTCTGAGTATTTGTGAGTCCGCGAAGATCTGAGAGAAGGTCTTATTATATATGGGGTCAAATATATTTCATCCCTAAGAGTTTACTTAGAGTATTCTCTTCTGATGCTATACGATGAGCAACATTTTCCAATAATTTTAACGCAAAAATTTTATTTCCCATGAGCTCAAAAAATTTGATAACCAGTATAAGTGTTTTGAAAACATAGGCGAGTGCATGCCTCAAAGAATCAAGAGGTTGCGATAATGTGATATCAAAGTATGGAAGGTTGTTTGATTAAAGTCTATCGCTGAAAAATAAAATCCCGTATTATTTCATAAGTTATAATATATACTCAAGTAATTAATATAAAAATATATATGCATGCATATGCATATAATAGCAATGTATAAATATATGTAATACTTGAATGAAACAATAGAACACAAAAAATAAAATAGTTAACACGTAAAAGCACACTAACAATTTACAGTATACTAAAGTTTGAGTCTCCTTAAACATGCATATATGTATATATATGTATATATATGTATATATATGTATATATATGTATATATATATATATATAAATATAAATATATATATATATATATATATATATATATATATATATGCTTTCGTAGACGTAACACGGAAGTGCCGAATAGTACAATACACAGTAACACACAATATAGAAACACAAAAAAAAAAAGAAGAACACTCACACGTTATTTCTTGATATTTCGACGGAAACAATCCGTCTTCCTCTGAAGATATAGAAGTAATGACTTCCATTACTTCTATATCTTCAGAGGAAGACGGATTGTTTCCGTCGAAATATCAAGAAATAACGTGTGAGTGTTCTTCTTTTTTTTTGTGTTTCTATATTTTGTGTTACTGTGTATTGTACTATTTATATATATATATATATGTGTATATATATATATATATATATATATATATATATATATATATATATATATACACATACACACACATTTTAAACCCTTAACTGTCTTCACATGTGTAAAGAGTTTTATAAGTTAATATTTATACGGTAATGGTATATGAGAAATCATTACAGCGATGTAGATTTAATGACTGAAGAGATTACCCCTGTTCAAAAAAATGTCCATGCCCTGAAAATCTATTTATTTTATTCTTTTTCGGATTTTGAAAGTTCCCACTGTCGGAACAGATGCAGAAGTGTACCCTTCCGAAGGTGCTAACAGTACTCATTGTTAGATCTAGCTTGGTGACTATTTTTACCTTTGCAGAAGTATGTATGATCACCCCTAAAATATCATTGAACTTTAACGACGAATGGCCGTACAAATCTTACTTTCTGAAGGAAGCTGGGTTGATATATTCCCTTCCAGCAATTTTGCAAGAGTGTATTTTAGCCTAGGCTTATATATGCTATGAGGATTACTTCTAGTCTTCAAGATGTATTTTGATTCCCTATGTTCCTTCGTTTAAAGTGTACTTAACTTGGAGAATGGACCTATAACCTTAAAATAAGGGATACCTTGAACTTCGTGTGATGCACTATTTGACAATAATTACTATGTAAGAAAATGAATCAGAGCCAAGATTTCAGACATATCGATTTCATATCCAAAACAATGTAAAAATCTCTAGTTTATATGCTTCACTATTGTGATGATATTGGCACTTGGGAGCACTTGTGGGAGGCCAAGATAAAATGCCATAATTTTAAACACATATGCATTAATTGAATGTGAAATGTCAAATGTATGGTGTACATACATAAACTCTAATAATGTATGCTAATTTTTAGCTATGTGTTACGTTAATAACTGTCTACAAGTGTATAAGCTTTTGCCAAATTTTCAACCCAATAGAATGTTTGAGAATAATGGACCAATATCATAGTCTGTGTATCTTAGAGACCCATTTCAATCGTGAGGATGTTTCATTCTGTTATCCCTTTTTGAATAGAGGATCATTCCATTTCCTAAATTGTCCTTATATTCCAGGCCTCTAAACCAGACTCCACCTTAATAAATAGGTGTTTTGAAGCCTGAGAGAACAATGGCGCAGCCACATTGACTCTGATTGGTGCTTCGTTCATTCATGTGTTGTAATTAATCCTAAACGATAGCATATTTTGTATATAATATTTATTTCCACATAGAATAATGCAAACTTGAGCGCAGTTCAATCGAAAATTTTGCGCTACACATGTTAAAAGGAAAAGGAGAAGTGGAGGACTTCACTTATTTGCTTGGCACTCAGTGAAGCATGACCTCTCCTTTTCCTCTGCTTGTCCTCTGCTGCTCATTGTGTCCAATCGACGTGCTATGACTGTATCATCATGAATAATTTTACATGTTGGGTAATTATGTATTATATGAAAATATATAATGCGTGGTGTTTTAAATTGTCAGACATTCATTTACTTTGAATTCAATCGCATCGATGGATTCGGATTCCATGGTTCTGGAATAATAGCAGGCTCTTCCTTGGCCTTCAAAATTTCAACAAATTATGGGAAAACTTCCAGCAAATGAATTTACCGCAGTAGAGCCACGCTGTCAAGTTACACAAACAAGACAAGAGATACAATTATATCAACTTTAGTTAATATTGCGACCCTCAGAAATGATGGCGCCGTTTGTTAATCTTCTACAGAGAATACATTTGCAACACACTTGTGTTTTTCTCGTTTCCCGAGGTAGTATTCGCGTGATGTTCTATTATAAGTGCTTCTGTAGAAGTAAGACTACACATTTAGCCCACCATTCAAGGAGAAGACAACAACCTGGACAAAGGTACATAACCTCTGGAAGGTGAGTGGTAGGGAATCGGTGTTCAGCCTTTCTTTACCATCTACAACCCTTGATACAATAGCTCATGCTTAAAAGGTACCTTTTACTAGGTAAACTTTATTTAATCTTCTTTCCCTAAAATACAGGCATGGTTATGACCGTTATCGATGTGACCTCTCTCCATAACTGAAAGCCTCTTCTCTCTTCAACATTGCCTTTCCAAAGCCCTAACTCCGCATTCCTCTGGCCAACATTTCCGTTTGAAACTTCCTAATTTCGTCCTTGCATGCTATTCTTTCAGATTAAAAATACCCACTGCAATCAAATCAAAGGTTGGGTCAAGGAAAGTAGTTTCACTCCTTTAGTACACCCAGCTCTTCCTCCACCTACTCGAAAAACCTTTTTCTCTCCCACCCAAACCTCAACCTTACTTCGGCTAAGATGCATTTGTTGGTGAAATTTTTCTCTCTTGGCAACGTGGCATGGGCTCCCTGAAAGCTTTTTATTTCCTCCCTCGACGCTATTAATATCTTCAGTTTCCATCAAATACGCCCTTTTCTCCACTCGAATTACATGTGCACATGTTCAAATCTCCCTTCTGGACAAAAAATTCTGCATCGCAGTACATACCAAATCCATAAACAACTGTATCTTGACTTCAATAGTTGTAGTCGTCTGTACAATAAGGAAATCAAACCCGCATTCTCTTTCTGTCAAAGGTCTCTCTGTCTGTTAAAACACTGATTATCTAATTAAATTTCTGTCTAGGTTTCATACCTCTCTAATCCAACGATCATCCGGACTCCATCTTACATAATACGGATACAATCACACCTAAAATATAAGAAGGAAGTAACACTCTCTTCATTTGCTTATCTACTTCCCTTGCCAGCAGTCCCTGCAAATGATGCTTAGGGATCATTATCCAATCCTCTCCAAATTACAAAACCGTCACCAACATGCGTTGCAAACGCCCCTCTCTGGCAAATAAATCTTTCAAGTTTTCTTAAAACCACTTCTTAAAACCACCTATTAAATACACTGCAATTCTCAAAGTACCTCTGAATCCATGTCATCGGGCCATATGCAAAATTTCCTTCAGCCTTATCAATTCATATCGTCCAAAAGAGCTGTGACTTTCAAGCTCATGCGGAGCAATTGGTTGTAGAGGCAATGGAAGAATTGTGGTAAGGAATTAAAGTCGGCGGGCCGTTCATGAAATCATCCATAAATTTCACTATGCTTGGTCTGCGAATAATCATGCTTTAGTTTGTCAGTCAGCCAAAGGGTTAAAAACAACGCGGAGGGAATTGGGATGTCGGTGAGATAGCGGTTATAGAGAAAGAAATGGCTGAGTTAAACATCAAAAAGGAGCTCATGTTCTTGAGCAGGTGGAACAGGTAACCTCTTTGGGAATTGTTTTAGTGAAAATGAATTTGGGTCAAATTAGTAAGGGCATATGAATTGTAAATGCGTTTGGCAAAGAATGCTTCTCAAAGAGGAGGAGGATCCAAGAGAGGGGCGTAGAGGAAGGATGTAAAGAAATGGCTCATTAAAACGTAGATATTGACCGTGATTTTGCGCAGCGCGGAAACATTGTAATTGAAGCAATTTGATAGGCGTAGATTGTGGGTTTTTGTAATGTTGATGTGGAGAACAATGGGAAAGTTGAAGTGTACGGAAAGCAAACAAGCGAAGTAATATTATGTTTGGTGGGGAAGGAGAGAGGGCTCTAGGAAGGAATGAAATAACGTCCATTGCCGTCGTCTGTCTTCGTTACCAATGGCATTCTCCAAACGAAGAACACGAGGTGTGAAATTTGACTGCGATCGTAGCCTTTAGAATAGAAGCCAATAGATGAAAAAGGTATTAACACCCACAATTTATGCCCAGGTAGACGGCATGACCGATGATCAAAATTGGAAGAAATATCTTGCTCAATAGTAGAATTTATTTTATTTCGTAGCAAAGCTTAGACCTGGTTTCTGTGCATGATATGGAAGATTAGTCGAAGTTAGAAAGTAGATGCTTAAAATCTATTGAAAGGATGATGTCACAAGCATTGCTTCCTCTAACGTTAATCGAATGGCCGCTTTTCATTTACACATGCTAAAATGAAATCTATTGTTCATCATGTATCTATTGTATATAGTTACAGTAATTCCAATCGTTATTCATGATAACACTCGCAAAGTTTTGACAGAAATATTTCCGTTCTAAAATGTAAACCTTATAAAAGAGACGATATTTTAGTGGATATAATTTTGAGGGGGTCCGTTGAGGGCTCTTTTATTCAAACATGGGTGATTCTCATGGACACTTCAGCATGTAATATTTAAATAGTGTTTATTCTCCAAACATTGACGGGCTCATGAGACGAAATGGAACCCTCTACTGCCAACAGAATCCACAGACGGCGGTCAGTTTAACCTACACCTAGAAATGAAAATGTCATGGGTATGATTTCTCGTAGATATTCCATCAAAATCGTTGGTTTGATTTAGTTTTTCCACCAATCTGTTCCATTTGGGATCGGCGAATAGAATATCGCGCGTAACTATTTTAAATACCCTCGTTCCTCCCCGCACCGTGCGGCATCCACCCCCACCCCACCTCTTCAATCGATTTGTCCTCTCCCCTCTAACTCTCTGCCACGCTCTCACTCCCCAAAACCCCTCCCTCCCTCCCTCGCAGACTCGGACTAAATCCTACCTCCCAGCCCCGTGCGCCCCTTCCCTCCTCCGCCATCTTTCCCCGGCCCTTTCTCACTCGATCAAAAGTGGCAAGACCTGGTCACGCCACTCTTCCCGAAACGAAGACTATAATCATTGGACCACGCCGCTGCACCTTGATTCCTTCTCTCCCTTTCATCGGCCTCTCGCCCCGGCCTCCCGGTTCCCGGAATGAATGGACGGCGCCGCGGGGAGGCCGGCTTAGTGCGCTCACGGGAAGCCCTTGAATGCACTTGTTAAAAAAATTCGAATCAGGTCGAATCTCCTCGGTGGATACGGCTCCACCAGGGTGCAATCAGAATTTCATTTCCTGATAGGCCAGGAGTGTTTGACATTGGTAAGCCATTCGAAGTGCTCTCTCTCCTTGTCTTGGAAACTGGTTTGAGGTACGAGTGGCTGGTTTGTATCTGTTTGTTCTGAAGTCATAACCAAGTACCCATCCGTCATTTATGATATCCCTAAATAAATTTGCATCATACATGCCGCTCGTTTAGTCATTTGTATTTTTGAAAGTGGTTCAGAAACTATCTGAGATATCGGCATTGGCTAGGAGCAAATTTGGTTCAGTATGATTGCACAAAAAACAAATATAAAAAATGTCCATGATATATAATTAAAATGTGTTTTGCATCAATTTAGAATCAACCATCGGAATTAGGATATTTATCTGAACGGGGATTACTTCTTACTTTCGCCTCACGTCTTCTTTTATTTCCGAGTTTCCAACCTTCTCTACTAGTGATTTGGAGATTAAAATGTGAATTCATTTACCGCGAAGCATTTCCAGAATAAAGATTCTGAGAGTTCTATAAAATATTCAAGCATGCATAAGTAATTACTTATTTTATAATGTGTATATACACACTACACACACACACACACTTATAAAAAACCATAAATACAGTAATCAACCCGAAGGTCGGTTTGGTAGGTGATGGTAGAGTTCACCCAGTACTAAGCCAGACGGCGTGTGAAATTCACACATCGGGGTAGGGGAGCCAGTTCCTTTCCCTGTGCCGGTTATGGTTTCCCAGGAAGACCTGTTACCCGAAATATCACATAGCTTGGGTGGAGCTGCAGGTGCCCAGAGTGCCTTGCACGGGAATCGTGTGACACCTATCAAAACAGTTCAGCAACCTACTCTACATCATGCCCCCTCTTCATCTCTGTGTTCTTACTTCCTTCCTTCATCATCTACATCTACATTATGCCCCGCAAGCCGCCGCAATGGCGTGTGGCAGGGGATGATAGGTCACCATCAGTAAAAAGGAACAATACCACATGCAAAATCATAACATACATGCAAAACTACACCAACAGTGGCGTATACACTCTTGCGAAAATCCCTTCATTCACCAATTATGCCAACACATACACCACCACCCAACAAACACTTGTTCCCCTGGATGCAGCATGAAATCCATCCAACAACGCGCAAGCCAGAATATGAGAAGTAAGAAGGCGAAATTCCACTACCATATGAACATGCAACATAAAACGCTCTCTTCCTCAAGGACAAATGTAGGGAATGCAAACCAAACGCTACAGATAGCGGCAGGGTCCCCCCGCGGAGATGCTCAAGGGTCGAATGGGAAACTTAAATACGGATAAAACAAATCAAGTAATACTGGTAAGAGCACTACACTATTGAATGGAATTCTAATGCGGTCACATGGGAAGGGTTTTGCCAACAACACACGCGAGGTCAGTGAAAGTGCATGTAATTGTGAGTACACCTAATTATTCCGTAGACGCTGAGGGTGGCAAGTGGAACTCCTTCCAAATATAACCCTACAGTTGCTATTCCGTATTGTCCGTGGGGAGGAGTCCTTGAGTCCGCTAGGCCTGACACCTACTTCCCGAATTTTATATACTTGATCCAAGCGACCAATGTATTGTTGAGTGCGCATTATATGCGAGACCTCGGTGCTGAGCCATGTGGATCTGAATTTATTTTGTAATTTCAACTTTCCATTGAATCGTCTTTCTAAAGGGCATCCCGTCCAACATCCCTATCCTGTTCCTTCCCTTACCTCGTTTGCCTGACATTCTAACCTCTATTACAGTCTTCAACATCCCGCCGCCGATCAATGCGCCCTTCATCCATTATTCCTGCCTCCATAGAATTTCTCCTAGCAAACACCTCTCCTCGCCCACCATACCAAGTACTTCCTCATTTGTTTTCTTCTCTGTCCATTTAGACTTCTCCATTCTTCTCCACACCCACATACAAGCTTGACGTGGTGGAAGGGCTTGTGTGTTTTGATAACCCCTATAGCTGAGCTGTTGGGAGCAAATTTAATTTCTCCTGGTAGGGTTACCCTTACCAGATAGGTCGATGGTTAGGAGCCAGGCGAAAGGTAGACCACGCAGCGTCTGCTCCCGAGTGAGGCGGCTGCAAAGGCGTCTGACCACAGTGGAACGGCCAAGATATTTTCACCACTCCACCCCACTCCATCCCACCTTTTAACCCTCTCCTGCCCTTCCCGCACTCCTCCTGCACTTCAAGAATGTTGTTTATCTTTTGTCCTGTAAACTCTGCCCAGCCTTTTACATAGGCCAATGTTCCACAACCCTGAACCTTAGGATCAACAATCATCGCGCCTCGTGTAATCCCTCCTAGCTGTCTCCCCATCCCTGAACATGCTTCCCATCATAACACCACCTTCAATCAGAGCTAATATATTTCCGTTCTAGCATCCCTTTCCCCATCCCATAACCCTCGAGATTTAAAAACTCTTGAAATGGCATTCACTTGGCTTTGTATGGCCTATCGGCATCCGGGTCTCAATGTCGTTCACTAATGAGAATGGTCGGAAGTGTCACTTTGTGGAAGCAATTCATATCGGAAAGGAGGCTTCTTTGTTCTTCCGCATGAGTTTTGGTGTGCGTGGCCTTTGTTTCGACTTGCATGGTCTTGATTACGACTTTGTAAGTTGAGACCTGGGTCTTGGATGTTGCAATAGGTGTGGTGAGCCAAATCTTTTATTTTCCGATTATGTGTTAATTCCACCCCCTCCCTCTCACTCCTTCCCTATCCCCGCTCCCCTCTAGCCTCTCCTCTCCCTTTCCTCTCCCCCCAACCATTCCTCTCACCCCTCTTCCACCTCCCATTCTCACCTTCCCCTTGCCCCCTTCTTTTTCTCTCGCATCCCTCACCACCCCTATTCCAGCAGTCAGTACTTTTGTTTTTGTTGAATTTGTGAAAATGTAGAAAATTAGTCATCGTTTTGTGATACAATACTTTTATTATAAAGGCCTCAGCCCAACCAATATAGAAGCTGAACTGGACTCTACTCTGGGTGAGTCTGCTCCTTCGTTTACAACAGTAATATATTGGGTAATAGAGTTTAAAAAAGGCCGTACGAGCTTTCAACACGAGCATCGCTTTGGTCGACCACATGAGGTGATGACTCCTGAAACGGTGAAGAAAATCCACAAAGTGATACTGGATGATCGTTGACTGAAAGTGCACGAGCTAGCAGACATAGCGGGCATTTCAGAAAGTGCCCTACATCGCATATTTACTGAAAAATTGGACATAAGAAAGCTGTGAGCAAGAAGGGTGCCGCGTTTGCCCACACTCGAGCAAAACCAGTGTCATTAAAATGCTTCAATTGACTGTTTAGCGGTTTCATAACCATGGATGAACGATGGGTCCATTACTTCACACCCGAGCCAAAAGAAAATTCTAAACAATGGATTCAAAAGAGAGAACCGCCTCCAAAGAAGGCGAAGACCGTTCCATCTGCAGTCAAGGCCATGGCGTTGGCTTTATGGGATGCGCGTGGGATAAATTTAATTGACTATCTTCAAAAAAGGAAAATTATCAACGGCAGGTATTATGCAAACTTATTGCAACGTTTGAGCGAAGAAATCTAGCAAAAGCGGCCGTATTTGGCTAAGAAGAAAGTGTTGTTTCATCAAGACAATGCAGCATCTCAGAAATCCGTAATTGCAAAGGCCAAATTTCATGAATTAAAGTTTGAGTTGCTACCTGATGCACCAATCTATTCGACAGATTTAGCCCCCTCGGCTATTTACCGCCCTCCTATGTCCGAGCTGTAATGTAAATGAATTAAGGAACGGAAATTAACCTTGGGATTCGGACTTCGGGAGAATCGTAGTTATTGAAATCCAATTTACTCTAACAATTCAAAATACCTACCAGAGTTTTAATCTCCTATATGCCCTTAAAGTTCATCAATTTTGAACGAGGTTTTGTGTTTGCGTCCAAGTAGGATTACATGCACGTTGATGCACATATTTTTTGATATCCTTCCTTTTTGTCGTCATGTAAAAACTAGAGCATAATTTGATAACATAACATATGAACAATGCCCGAAATAAACATCCATTTATTTGAATAGCGTATTCATTCATCATAAAATTTGACAGCTAGAAATTCCATAACAAAAACAACCTTTATAGATGGATTGGGGTTTAAAAAATGGAATAGATTACATAACTTAAATTTGTTGGCGTATGCTGAATATGCACTGTAAGATATAATAAATAATTAAAAGGAAAACCTAGATTAAATAATTTTACTAAAATATCATTCTTTCTTAATACATGTAGTTAAAAAACATTAAAAGGCTCTGTCTTTAAGTCTCTCTTCTATCATTAAAATATTACTTGAGTCGTAGTGGTATTTAGAGGAGGTGACCGAGAGCTGAGGTCATTTTTGCCATTAGGAATGTTCAGGGCATTAATGAAGGGTAGAGAAAAACCCGGCGTCGGCACAATCCTACTCTTCACGAAAGGCGCCAAGGCGTCGCAGCTTAGCGTCCCATCCGACGGACGGTGTACTTATTTAAAGTGCCCTCCACAAAGCACGACATGTAGGGATCGGGGTTACATTGAAAAATATCTGCCTCCTCCGGAATTCAAACAAGGGCCCTCTGGGAATATATCCTTGAGAATAGAATCATTTTCACAGGAAAAATTAGGTAATAATAAAGCTGTCAGTCCTTATCTATGGAGGCAGGGTTGGCTATCGGCATTTTTTCCCCCTGGGTTGCTCGGGACTTGATGACAAGATCCACCAAGCGAAAATGCTTAGCTATTGTAGCCGATTTTTTTCCCCTGAAACAAGAGGATTCCTTAAATAATTCACACAAGAGGCATTGAGATTCAAAATTCATCGCTTCAATTGAATTGCTTCGATAACTGCTTTGCGATTAGATGAGCCGGGATAATATATGAATGGGAGGAACTCAGTCTAACAAGTCGAATTTGATATTAAACTTCACATTTACAGAAATGCCTCTTTTTTTCGAAAAGTTATGCTCTGATTGCCTTTCGCAAGATTGAGGGCTATAAACAGATGACATTTTTGATGAGTTATCCAGAACCTAGACAGACTAAACCATTCCAGTTCCTCTTCTCGTTGTATTTAAAAGAACTGAGAAGTGAAGAAATCGCGAAATATTAAAGAAGAAATAAAAATTAAATGTCATAAACTACGAAAGAGTAAAATTGAGTGCAAATATTGATTAAGCACCAAGTAGTGAAGGAACACGCAGAGCATGAATAAAATAATTCGAACCGTGTTTACATGCAAGTACATGCGTATGGTTTATAGTTTTTTCTCAATTTATGATTCCCAACATTTAGGAATCCATCCGTTACTCTTTCCCACGGTCTCTTCCATCTCAGTCTCCAGGTCAGCTCTGAGCAGACGAACAGAAAAATGAAATCAGGCAAATAGGAGTCCGTTCAAAATTGATCCACCCAATGGACCTGACAATATTATCGGAAAGACACTGAAGTAAGCATTGCAGCAGTCAGATGGAGGCTGACTATCCAAATTTAATGAAATAATTGACAGCACTTTTATGATTGAGTGGTGCGGGGAAAGTTACACCACTTAGCTAAGTCAGCCACCATAAATAGGGGGAAATGTTATAGACTTGGCGGTAGGTACTCCTATGGTGCATTCATTAATTGCTTAGTTTCTTTCCGATCCTACTAACATTGTTTTATTATGATTTTATGTGCATCTGTCCCTTAGACACTTCACCTCCCTTTCTCCTGTTACTAATTTTCACTCGATTCCGCCAGCGGTGTACTAATAATTCGGAAAATCTTCTTCGTTAAACGATGACTGCATATAGCTGTTTTCTCAATTATAGCTTTGGACGTTGAAAATCAACCTTAAATTTTGTGTGCTATCAATTTCGTAATCAAAAGTCGTCATTAGTTCCACAGCAACATTTTGTTATTGCTACTGTTGCTGCATAACTGCTATAAGATAAATAAATTTTCCTTTCTAGAAATTTGATTCTCACGATCTGACACGCATTCGTATCTAACATACGGCTTTTATAGGTAAAAATATGATAATGAACAGTCGTGAAGAATATCTACAGGAGCCAAGTGAATCTTAGATTCTGAAGACGCTCGCTACAGCGAGAGGGAAACGTTAAGCAAATGCGTGCTCCGCAAGAACCCTTGGTTAAAATCATTTGCTTTCAAGTGCTTGCATTATTTATCCTTGCCAAGTCAAGGCAGTGGTGAAATCTGGAGCACCAACTGACTGCTGGTACTGCATGACTCACCTTACCACGCTCCGTAAAATGAAAAATCTATCGTTATTTGCGTAGAAGTTTGAATAAATTACTAAAACGTTGAAATTATTTGACTTCCTAATAGAAGGTGAACATTCAATATTATTCATTCACGAATTCAAAATACATTCATTGTCATGGTCAGGGTATGAAATAACAGAAACTTAACACTTTCACTTTACACTTTCAATGTCCTACGACCGTGATTCCGATGCACGCATCATCATCAGGTGCGCAGCATCGAAACCAGGGTCGTAGGACATTAAAAGTGTAAAGTGGAAGTGTAAAGTTTCTCTTATTTCATACTCTCATCATGAAGGAATTCCACCAAGTTAAGCCTGAAACTGTTAACAATCATTTCCAATTATTACTAAAATGTATTACTTTTGTTCAGAGAAAAGTTTTCATCTATACGAACAAGTCAAATGTTATGCTAAACGTTCTGTCTTACTATTACATTGGTCAACAAAATGTCACTTCTAATTTTGTTCTTACATGCCTCTTTTACTTTGAGCATCCAATTAGAACTTACGTCACTTAAACCGCGATTTAGCCTTTTCTTGAAAGGTTAAACATTACAAGTCTTGTGTTAGCAGGTACATATTTTTTCAACCAGGTGGACCAAACACAAACATTTAATATAATTGCTCAAAGAACCAATTAGCAATTTTGTCCAGTAACTTGTAATATCAACCGTAGATCGTCAAGATTGCAGTGATAATTATTATTTGTAAAAATTTCTGCTCAAGGTTTTCATCCATACGACTATTCTTATCGATCCTCTTTGGAAAGTGATTCGGGAAAAAATGCTCGGGTTCATTTTAGTCTTTTCTCAACGACTTTTGCTGGTCTTACATTTTGCTAACGTAGGAAAAAATAATTTATGCGTGGTCATGCTACTGAAATAAGTCGTATATTACACTGGCTCCTTTTCTGAAATTAGAAACGGGCCGAGTTTGCATTAGGGTGTGCACTGCTGCTAAGATAATGCATCGCACCTCATTTCCATTGGATAAGCATTTATCCTCGCCTTGTTTCCTTTGCTATTGTTTCTTCCCACACAGAAAATACTGCATTCATTACAGTGGCCACTATTAACTTAATAGCGTTCTGGATAAGTTTTCCACCACGGTCACCGAAATATTACCACGAAAAAGGAAAAAAAATGTAAGGAATTTAAAGCATTTCTCCCTGATTCTAGAAAATTTTACGATGTTTTGAATGACGAATTCTAATTTAGGTCTAAGGCTATAATTACCTAATTTGTACGCAAGAGTTTATATTGACTCCAAACATAAATCAAGGTAAAATTCCTCGGAGCTGACTCGGACTTGGAAAACGTAGAGGCATTTAGAGAAGTTTAATTGATAGTATTTAATGTGGAAAATGAATTGCATGTGAGGTTATGCATGCCCTTTGAGATAGGCGCAATGTTGGGTAGATAGCATGTTTGGCAAGAGGATGGATAAAGAAGGGTAGTCTAGCAGCTTACCCTTCACTTAAGGTCTATCGGCATTTACTTTAACGCGATAAAAAAACTAAGTAGCACAAGTTTATAGTGAATTTGAGGTTGATTATGAGTAGCACTTTGCTGTTTAAAAACTGAAATGAGTGAAACAACGAGTATCAACATAAATAGTTTTGCGTTTAAGAGGAAAAAGTTTATCTAAGCATTTCACAATGGAATGGGTTACATTGAAACATTTAATTACATGAAGCCTTCATAAGAGACTTTTCCTAACCTCTGGCTATTTGAATACAAGGAAAATTTATCTTTAATTGCTGACCCAAATTATATCAACGTCTATGACATGAAGTAAAACCATACAATTTGACTGAAGAAAAAACATTTTCAATTCCATTTTGCTGCTAGCACTTCATGGTCAGCACTAAACAATTTTAAGAATTGAAAAGTGTTTTCGAGACTATTCTGGGCAACATTCATCAACATGTGACAGACGATAGCGCATTATCAAGAGAAAAATCAGGGTCACACAGAAATTTCAGAATTCATCATATATAAGACTACTAATGCTCATCATTCAGAAAGGAATATGCTAATGCCTATAAATAAAAATTATAATATACATGTCAGAATACTTTGGAGAAGATAAGTTAGGTTTGCTATTAGCAAGCCCCATATATCACTAGACTGCTTGTAAGTTTACACTATATCTATCTCATGGTTTCATTTTGCTAGTCAATTGGAGCAACTCATATTTGTTTATATAGAAAAATGGAAATCCTTATAAAATTAAACGCTTCAAAACGAAATAGGTCGAATCAGAGTTATATGGAGTTTAAAACACATCCGCTCCTGTGTTCGCGACTGTTTACAATCAAGTAAATGATTTGAGCATAAACGTTATCGTCAATCCATAAATGTAGGACATCGATCAGGAGACGTCCAGGGGAAATATTTTCCTCCGTAATAATTTTAGAAATCCACGATATTAGTTTGAGTGATCTTCGAATCAGTGTTCGCGAAATAGTTGAGGCCAAATGCTTCAAGACAAAAGCAGACAATTTGTATTACATCAAGAAACCTTTACACAGATGAATAGATAACTAATCAGAAACTACATGACTTACGATATAAATGGTTAGTATCTGGCGGAGAATAAATTTGAGAAGTGAGAGACGGAGGTTAGGAAATGTTTAGCCATTACTAATCGTGCTTTCCGGCGTTAATCTAGGGCAGGCGTTAGGAGAAGAGTGGGAAGGATTATATGTGAGCATAAAAGTATTTACATGAGTCATCAAACCAATTGGGTTAAAGAATGCCCATGCTTCATTTATCCAGTCACCAAAGAGGTGCTGGTTTTGAATCAGTTTGACGGAATGGTTGAGACCTGTTTGCAAGACTTTCTTGTCTTATAAGAAAACGAAGGTAATGGGATGGGTAAATATTTTGTATTGATGACCTCAATTAAACCAGGCAATTAAAATCTTTTACATTGGAAGTGTTTTAGATAAGCCTTGAAAAGTATTTACATTACAAAAATAATTTCATCAGTCAAAATTATTTAACAAGAGTTGATAATAAGGTTATCATATGTATAAAGGTTTTAAGGAAATATATTCTAAACTTAAGAACGGACTTTCACAAATCTTGTTCGTTTAAGTAAAAGGGTAGGTTGAATTTGAGTTGCGTGAGAAGTGAGTGAGGAGTAGAATAGAGAAGTAAGAGACAAAAATGAAAGCGGAAGAAGAAATACGGAATGGGGGAAGGGAGCAAGTTGTTTGTAAAAGAATGTGCGAGGAAATACGAGTATTTAAGTCCGTGTTTAAGGACTATGGGGTTAAATAAACCCATCGGATTTGGAAAAACGACAATCAGAGTAGAGATTTAAGCCATTTTGGACGAAATAAATTGAGGGAGAATCTATGCGGGTAATCAAATCGTTTTACACTAATAGGAATATAATGCAACTAATGATCTGGATAGTTCCACTTGTGGTACTGTTAATTATATCCTTACTCACGATTTCCATTCTGGTTTTCAAATATATTGCTGACCAAGGGAAGTATTGATCGGAAACCCCCACTTTATTATAATAATATTGTTACATCATTATTAAACTGGCAAAGGCCTTGAAAAGAGATATATTTATGAAGTTGGTATTTTATACTTGATAGTTCCTTTCAGAATGATTGGATATTAATTGGTAGTGGTAAAGTAAATTAGCAGAAACTATACAATTTGTTAAGACATGGACCAATTCCATTTTAACGTTTATATATCCATGAATTTCTAAATTAAATAAACATGTTATGCAATGCAAATGATCCAAATATTTTGAATTTTTTAAAAGTAAATCACTTGTTAGGCGCATTTCAGAATGAATCAAATCCTATGCTAAGATGAAAGATTATTTCCATTTCCCAGAAAACATAACCGTTTCAAAAGAAAGGACACTCACATATGTTGTTTTGACGTTTCGACGGCTCGACCTTCGTCATCAGAATGTCGTTCTCGGGGAAGAGCGAAGAGGACATGCGGGGGGGAGGGTTGAGGGAAGGAGAGGTAAGGGACCAATAGGAAATGGACAAGGAGGTATTACATAATGACACTGCTTATTTAAAATGACCTTAACTTTCAGAACAAATACCTAAGGACAAATTATTCCTCTTGGGTAAATTGGCTTAATATTTTCATATTTTAATGAATAAAAGTGGGAAATTTAGAATCCTACATAATTACAAGGTCGAGTTATAACAGGAAAACCGCTGCATTTTATTATCTGTACTTAGACTTCACATATTTCGGTCACACACTGACGAATAATATCTCAACATTCAAATCCACCTATATTAATTTTTATACAGATTTTTTGAAATATGTTTTATAATAATTTATTTTTTTGCTAAAATTACTTTTAATGGGCTTTAAGCTTTTAATAGGCATTCCTTTAATTTTGTTACCTAAATACCTACTGACGCTCGGCCTCTGCTCAATGTTTCATGTACGGAGGTGGTCCCAAATATACCCGACCCAACAAAGAAAAAACAAATATTTTGGAAAAAAGTGTATTTACTTTTCAACATAATCTCTTTTCAGCTGTATTCACGTTTACCAGCGATTTTCAATAAATTTTTTACCCTTTTTAAATTAAGAACAGTCTTGCTCCTCAAAATAGCCATTAACGGCAGATGTCACTTCTTCACGGTTGGAAAGTCTTTGACTAACGGAGCCATTTTTTCAAGTTTGCAAACAGAAAATAATCCGAGGGGCTACATTTGTTGAATAAAGTAGCATGATGTAGCAATTCATACTTTAATTCATGAAATTTGGCCGTAGCAATAATGGATTTCTGAGCTGGTGCATTGTCTTGATGAAACGATACTTTCTTAGCCAAAAGCGGCCGCTTTTGCTTGATTTCTTCGCTCAAACGTTGCAATAAGTACGTACAATACTCGCCATTGATTTTTTTCCTTTTGCAAGATAGTCAGCGAAAATTATCCCACGCGCATCCCAAAATATCGACGCCAAGACCTTGCCAGCAGATGAAACGGTCGTCGCCTTCTTTGGAGGCTGTTCTCCCTTTAGAACCCATTGTTTAATTGTTTTTTTTCTCGGGTGTGAAGTACTTGACCATTGTTTCGCCAATGGTTAGGAAACGGCGCAAAAATTTCTGCTTTGTTGCTGCTAAACTTTGCTAAACACTCAATTGAAAAATTTGTCGACACTGGTTTTGCTCGAGTGTGAGCAAACGCGGCACCCTTCTTGCACACAGCTTTCTCATGTCCAAGTTTTCAGTAAATATGCAATGTAGGGCACTTTTTGAAATGCCTACTATGTCTGCTAGGTCGCGCACTTCCATTCAACGATCATCTAGTATCACTTTGTGGATTTTCTTCATCGTTTCTGGAATTGTCACCTCATTTGGTTGAACAATGCGATGTTCGTATTGACAGCTCATACGGCCTCGTTTAAACTCTGCTACCCTATATTTTACTGTTGTAAACGAAGGCGCAGACTCATTCAGAATAGAATCCATGTCAGATTTTATATCGGTTGGGCTGAGGCCTTTCAAATAAAAGTATTGTATCACATAACGATGACCAATATTCTACATTTTCACAAATTCACTGAAAACATTGAATATTGATGGCTGCCAAACAAATACCACTTATGCTTTATAGATTGCGTTCTTTGTAATTTAGTGATATCTTTCAAATAACTACCGCCATCTCTAGAACAGGCCAGATAGTCATGGGACCACCCCCGTACCATTCAGAAGGGAAATCAGTGAAATCTATAAGAACGTCTGTCTCCGTAAACAGAGAAGAAGCATTTCTAATTTTAATAATATTACAAACAGATTTTGTTCTGAAATGCTTCACGTGATACGCTGAAGGAGAAATTGGAGATCATGGCGCGGGCCTCACAAATATTGTTCCGTATATTATTTTCGCTCATAAAAAAGAGCACGACTAGAAAAACCACTATGTAGCCTCCGTCTATTTCTTGCCTCTGTGGACTCAATAAATAGGACATGTTTTCACTTTGTGGACTTGAAAGGGCTCTCAAAAAGGTATAATCAAAGCAATGAATATGGTACCGTCAGAGACGCGGCAGAACGAACTGGCTCGAGGTGTTCGGGGCATTGAAAACGAATGTATTCTTGCCTTCATCATGACGGCGGCCTGCCCTTTGATGAGTGGAAAGGATATGCCAAGTGCCGCCACACTCCAGTTATAATTGACGATATTTCTTTTAAGCACGGAAAATTATTCAAAATATGTATATAATTTTTACATATGGATATATTATGAATGAATAGATTATTTTATTAATGTATACAATGTCATTATTTCAAAGAATGGTGTAAATTTAAAATGAACGTTCCTACGGTCATGAAGTAATGGAAAACAAAATAGCCGAGACCGCAAACTTGATTAAGTTTAGATCATGGTGAAATTTTCGGTCTCGGCTACTTTGTTTTCCAAAGATTGGTGTTTTATAAATTCAGAAGATCTTTATAAATCATTGGCTTGGGCGACGGTGATCACCTTGTAGATAACAAAACACCGATTTACCAAATTTACTGTAGCAGGATTAATCAATATTGTTAGTTATGGTTTCTAGCAAATGTTAATATATAGCTATAATTTTTGCAAATTCTATAGCCTAAAATATTTTACTAGTGAATCTTAAACACGTACATTGCACCATCTTAAGTGGGTCATTAAAATGTTAATAGTAGTTAAATTTTCACATTTATTCATTGTCGATTTCACGGTTATCCTCGCATCCCTTCAAGAAACTTAGGCTGTCAGTCATCATAAGTTCAGATTTATCCAGTGATTTAAGTGAGTCGTACACGAAATTGATATTAGGGAGTATTGCCAACCAGCAAAGTAGTAGTTTGTGTGACCAGAAAATATAGAAAGACGGTGAATATGGAAAATAAGAACAGTTTTCATAAAAAGTTTAAATTCTAATCAGGAACCAAATGAAGGTAATATTATATTAACTGAATGTCCGTATGACATAATAAAGGCCATTATTGAACGTAGTTTGACTAAAATATCATGTCTTATAGTATATTTTGTTAAGTCATTGTGACATACGTTTCATGTCGTGTTGCCTTTTTAGCTTATCCCTTGTATTCCGTATAATTTTCCTCATGATAAATGTCATATTAATATTATTCCGAGACTTAGTGCATGCCCTCAATACAACCACTCATTATCATGGACAATTTTACCATCGATTACGAAGGCTAAATAACTAATTCAGACATATTAAATAATATCATTTAAATTTATGTATAAAAATTTCTTTTATACGGCCGTGAGACATGCCCGATAAATGCAGCGGAGAATCAACTTGAAGTATTGAGGACATGGTTCTTCTGAAGAGTAATGAAACTCAATCGCAAGCAGGAGATCTTTGAAGCTCAGGTAAAGGATACTTAAAAAAAGAGTAAGAAAAATAATTGGGCATAATCATGAGGAACGTTGGTTTCTACGAATAAACATGAGAAAGCACATTACGGGGAAGCATTGTGGCAGCTTAAATACGAGGAACGGGTAATGGAAGATGCAAGCAACTCTGAAGGATTGAAGAGATTGGGAGGTATTTTGGAGGTCGCTCATCCTAAGCTGAACTAAATGTGATGATGAGAATGAAAGTAGACTAACAAAACTTATAAACAAACTATGAATATTCCACTTCAATATTGATTGCACTTTTTACTCAGTAAGGTTAATACGAGGGTCGGTGCGTACCTTTAAAAATGTCTAAGCATCATATATATGTAAACAAAACGATTGTTCCATTGTAGATGGGCTTATAGTACATAAATATGACATGCCATGAATATCACATGCGAAGCCGTCCCTTCATACCTTAACGTCCCCTCTTTACGAACCATTGTTTCCTTAGTGTCTAACCATTATATTTGGTAAAAATTTGGATCCCGTCGAGATTATGAAACCAATATTTTCAGTGTCGAAATCTATTTCACGTTCCAAATCTTTTTCTTTTGGTGTAAAATGGTTTCTAAAATATAAGCACCAATCCTAAATATAATGGATCAATGGAGAGAAGCACCCAGTGCCCTGCTGTAATTATTTAAGTTGAATATTGGGTAGGTGCCGTTGAGGCTCAGGGTAAGCAACGAACGCGGCGTCTAAAGGAATGCTTGCTTCAGTGCATTCAGCTCCGCCCACCGTAATATTAAACAGCCAAGTTAAGCTATTTTAACACCGCAACGTGTGACGGTAAATATCCGGCCCGGGGGGTCTTATTTACTTGGTGGATTCCACTAGGGGAGGGGCAGGGAGAGCTTTTCGGCCCGCCTCTGCCTAGCCGTCGCCCCCCCCCCCCTCCCCATCTCACCCTCACCCCTCCGGCCAGGAAACGAAGGAACTCCACTCCTCCTCCCCTCCCGCTCCGGAAATCATTTCGTAAGTCCGAACTCCGCATGTCCGCTCTCCATCCGGGCGTGTTTTCTTCTAATTCCTATTACGTACCGTAATTTTATTTTCTTTCGTTTCTCAACGCGAGTCTTCCCTCGCTAAATCTGTTCCGATTATTTTCCTCCCGGGGAAGGCGGTAGAGAGAGGGAGGAATCCGTGAGAGGGATTTGGATTCTTGAGTGGAAGGGAAATGCTCCCTCTAGCAGAGAAACTTTATCCAAGTCTCAGCCCTACTTAAGCGCACCGCTTGGCAAAGCGAGCGTTTATGCATACATTCAAGGGTTGATCTATAAAGTCCCATTAAAGTTCCTAAAAGTTCGACTAAAGGCAACTTACTCACATGGACAGGAAATAAATTGATTAGTACCCTAATATTTTAAATTGATTTTATGATGTGTTTATTATGTATTGTTTATAATACATTGGTATAATAATAGAATAAATCATTCACTGTAAACTTTACGCGACCGAAAAATTATTTGATGAAGTTAATTTTCACCAACAACCTCCTTGAAAGTAGCTTCAAACATTTTTTTGTGGAGGATATAGAGGAAATAAATTCACTTAGCGCCTACTGTTATGATTCACGATGGGTGTAGTTAAACGTCGGAATATCAAATTAATTGTAAATTTTGTTTTCTAAGATCCTGTATATCTTATATAATGGTAGTACTGCATCAATTACGAGAAAATATTTGCAGGTTTTCGCAATTAATTTTCAACCACAACCACTGCTATTGCATGAAGTTCCTAAGATATCCATATAGCTCTAATGACATGCCGCTGATCCTGCTGTCCGCGAATGAGATAGTATATAGTTGGTGATAGTCATCATTAAGCTACCGTGGCTCTGGAAATGTGCGATTAATTTTCCTCTTTTCTGTAAATTTCCTCTGGCTGATCCACACGCACAATCTTTTAAGAACTTCTCCATTTGTTTCTCATTCTATCCATTTTATTTTAGACATTTATCTACAGTCCCTCAATTTCTATCGCCCTCATTCTTTTTTTCTGCTGCACGATTCCCACATCTATAGAAATGTAGACTGGTGTAACAAGACTGTTTAGCGAATCGATTCCTTATGTCTATGCTAGCCTTCTTTTCCACTCTCACTTTGCTTACTGCTTCCCTCTTGCCTCTTCCATCACCAGTGATCTCACTACATAAATAGCAAAGCTTTTCCACTTGCTAAAATATATTTCTCTAGTCTTTCTTGTAGATACTCTTCTTTACCTTAACTGCAGACTGTTACTTTTTTTATATGATACTATGGAATTTATATTTTAACACAAATATAACATTGTATTTAATTATATTCCCAACTAAATAGCTCTTAAATTAAAAAAAAAACTCATTACATTCAAGAACTTAATATGATTACATTGCTTCTCTGGAGTATGAAGAGTGAATTTTTAGATATCATTCTTTAATCTTCTCTCCTCCTTGTTATTATTTCATATTCACCGACCGCACAACAAAAGGAACGAAGGACGGGCTTTAATATTCGTCATGAATTATGGAGCAAGCAAGTGATATTAAGTTATGTGAAGCGTTGAAAATTTTCAAATCTTCTATACCACCGATTTAATTCTTTTCCTTTCATTAATTCATTTATTTTTGTATTATTTTAATTCCTAAAAAATATTAGGATTTCAAATACATTGCAAATTGAGTGCATAGAGAGCATGGTTTCTTTCCGTAAAATAAAAATTGTATGATAAATTTTTTATATCATGACGAGCGTTTTCCCTCCGTAATTGACTTCAAAATGAGCGCGGGTGCATCTGTTGCCACAGCATTGGTACAAGGGGAAAAACTCGGAAACTGAATACATAATTTTAATCGATATAACGATTTGCATGAAACGAGATAATTTTTCTTCCCAGTTTTCAATACGCTTTAGCAGTAGTTTTGCAAGCCTTTTTGAAATTAATATCGTCAAGGATACTGTAATATCCATTCCCTTTTAATTTGCAAAACAAAAAATTTGAAAACGGCTTTGTTCCGGAAATCAATTCTTTTATTTTGTTCCGTTTGCTATAAAATAATGAATTAAACGTTGAGCTATCAAAAATTGAGTTCTCATAATTACATTTTTCATCTCGCTCATCACGTCTGGAGTTCATAGTACCCTGTGGACTTTTATTTCCCTGCTGAACAATAATTCCGAGGGTGCTCTCTCCTTCACCCAGGTTCAGCCGTTTCGGGTGCCATATCCTGGAAAGCTACAGGCGGCGCGGGAAGGGAAAGTGCCGCCACATTGTTGGGCGAATTTCTTACGCCGTAGAGATTAGTACCAAGTACTTAATTCTCTCATCACCTGTCCAAACAGCCTTAGGGTTAATTGTAGTCTTTCAGCACATCCGAGCTCGGATGGGAAAGGGTACACCTTAAATAAAACGGAGAATTGCTGAACATCATCTCTACGAGTACAAGAACAGGGAGACCGAAAGTAAAAAATATTGCTTCCTCAATTACATACAGGCATTATCATCTCATAAGACTTTGATCTATTTGATGGGTCAAATTTCAAACTGAAAAAGACAATGATAATTGATTATCACTAACTTTTAGAGGGCACAAAGAATTAATACTTTAATTATGAATATAAGAAAACATGCCCATACTTTTGGAAAAGTGAACCACCGTATATTTACGTATGATAGTGCATTTCAGGAACATTTACTTTTTTCTTCGTTTATTCATTGATAACTATTATGCCACATTCACATAGAAAAAAAATCGAAAAGTAACACACACTCACACACACACACACACACTAATATATATATATATATATATATATATATATATATATATACATATATATTATTAGGTAATATACCGGTTAAGATAGGTTTATGGAAGGACGTAATTATTAATGAAATAATTTGTGGCCCCTAGAAAAACACAACATCCTACTCTACATCAGGTCCCTCTTCAGCTCTGAGAACTTTCTTCCTCCCTTCATCCCGTCCAACATTACTATCCTGTTCCTTCCCTTCCCTCGTTTGTAACATTCTTAACATCTTTCCTCAACGTCCCCGTCATTAACTCCCTCCTCCTTGTGAAAGCCTCTTTGCCTAGCGAAATTCTTCTCCCTACGTCCCTACTACTTTGACCGTGTTGGTCACAAACACTACCGAGATACGTAAACTGTTCTACCTGCTCTAGTTTTTGCCCTCCTATTCTAATGTTAAGCTTAGCCTTTTTCTTTCTAGAAAATCGCATAACCTTTAACTGTTTTATTAATATTGATTCTCATCCTATACCTGTTGCACTGAATTTCCAATTCACTCAGCAATGCTTGCAGCCCCTTGGCTGACTGACAAACTAAAGCTTAGTCATCAGCAAACCTAACTGATTTTACGAATTCCCCGCCCACTTTCATTCCTACCTCCAGTTCTTCCCATGCCTCTTTAATCATTTCCTCGGCATACATGTTGAACAGCAACGGTGATGATGGGCGACCCTGCCTTACACCTCTTCCTAACACTGCCTATCCGGACTCCCCGTTTCCCACCCGAGCAGTCTGAGACATGTACATGTTGCGGATTAGCCTCCTTTCCCTCCAATTTATTCCTATTTTCTGAAGAATACTTATTAGTTTTTCCCAATTCACTCTATCGAACGCTTTTTCGAAATCTACGAAACAGGCAAATACCTCCTGGTTGTATTCTATATTCCTCTCGATTAATCATCTCATTACTGCAATGGCATCACGCGTACCTCTCCCCTTCCTAAACCCAAACTGATCATCCCCTAATTAATCATTTGCCCTACTCTCTATCCTTTCGTTTATGATCCTTAGAACAACTTTAGCTGCGTGGGATATCAAACTTATCGTCCTGTAGTCCTCACATGATCTAGCCTTTACCTTTTTCGGAATCGGAACTAAAATTGATCTCACAAAGCCTTCCGGCAATATTCCTTCGTCATAAATACTACGGATCAGCCCATATAGCCTCTTCCTCCCATATTTTCCATAATCTTTTAAAAGTTCCGCGGGATGTTATCCACCCCCACGGCCTTATTTAGTTTCATCTCCCTTAATGCCCTTTCTATCTCCTTGTCTAGTATGCCTGGACCTAAGCCATATTCCTCTACGTCATATTCCTTTTCTAAGTCTAACTTCTTTGGTCTAAGCTCTTTACTATATAGTTCTTCTATATTTTCCTTCCATCTCTCTTGGGTCTTCCCTGCGTCAACTATTACCTTACCCGCCGTATCTCTAACTGCTATCGTTGATCTCCCTTTCTTACTTCCCGATAAAGATTTAACTTTGCTGTTCAGCGCACCGATTTCGACCTTCCTCTGCAGACTTTCCATATCCTCGCACTGCGTCTTCCACCATGCTTCTTCTGCTTTATTTTTTGCCCGCTTCAATTTATTGTTCAATTCTCTGTACTTCATTTTGCCTAATTCTGTATTTACATTCTTCCATTTTCGCCACTCATCCAACTTTGTAATCATCTCATCCGTGATCCATGGTTGCCCAGCCCTTTTCGCGTTAACGGTTCCAATAGTGTCTTTTGCGGCTTTAGACAACCCTTTCTTGATACTTTCCCATTTTTCTTCGATAGTACTTAGCTCTTTACCATCCTCCATGATTTCCTCTATTGCCTTTTTGTATTCCTTCCTTTTCAAACCATTTAATGCTTCTACATTCCATTTTCTGACTCGCCGCCCCTGCCTTATCTTTTTGAAACGGACGCTTCATTTCATAACAACTAAATTGTGGTTAGATCCGCATCCGCTCCCGGGAAGCTGTGCGAATTTATCACACTGTTCCTAAACCTGTGTCTAACCAGGATATAATCTAGCTGATACCTTTCTGAGTCACCTGGCATTTTCCATGTATACCTGAGTCTTTTGTGGTGTCCAAACCAACTGTTGGTGATGACTTGCCCCTGTCTCCTGCAGAACTCAACTGCTTTCTCCCCGCGGTCTTTCCTCGTGCCTAAACCGTAGTCCCCGACCTCATCAGCATCTCTTCCTTCGCCTATCGTCACATTCCAATCCCCCATCACTATCAAATGTTTCCCTGCCGGAACACACGCGAGTATGTCCTCTAACTGATTGTATATCCTATCGACCTCTTCTTCCTTATGGTTACTCGGTGGCATGTATACCTGAATAATAACCAAGTTCGTCGGTTCTGCTTTTATCTCTACTATTAGTATTCTTTCCGCTCCCTGCTGTATGTCGACTACGCTTCTTCATACCTCTTCATTTAATACCTTGCCAACCCCTCGTTGGCTCTCGCCCCCGCCGCTGAATATTATTTTATACTTATTACTCCAGTAATCCCGGCTATCCTTCCATATCACCTCGCATGGCCCTAAAATATCGATATTTCCCCTCTCCATCTCTCGCTTAACATTCTCCAATTTCCCTGTCCTCATCATCGTCCTAACATTCCACGTTCCTATTCTAACTAATTTGGTCTTCTTTTCCTGCGTCTTCTGTCCTGCTGCTGCCGGTTTTCCCTTGCAAGTGTTTCGTGGGATGACGACCGCGGAAGCCTTGCCTCCCCCGCTGCCGGGCACGACACACGGCCGATTGGGCCGAGTTGCCCCCGTAGTTGCCAGGACTCAAAATATCTGTATTGTTCATCATGTTAATCTTGGGAATGATAATTGAGGTGGTTTTCCGTTGCCTTCCTAAATAGTGTTTTTAACGTGACACCATCACTTACTGGCCGCCCCACTGGGGTCAGACGCCATTGCAGCCGCCTCACCGAGGAACAGACGCTGCGTGGACTACCCCTCGTTTGGTTCCTAACCTTCGACCTATCTGGCATCAGTGATCCTACCAGGAGCAATAATTATTATTCCCGCCAACACAGCTCTAGGGGTCATCGGAACGCGCAAGCCTTTCCACCGCGTCAAGGTTGTAGTCTGAGGAGGGATATTTATATATATATATATATATATATATATATATATATATATGTATATATATATATATATATATATATATATATATATATATTATATTTATATATATATTATATATATATATATAAACATACAATAATCTTCAAAATACATCCCTCCCGCATCGATGCACTTAGTTCGGCGCGTCTGCCGCACAACAGCCCGCTGGAAGTCGGTTTCCGGAATACTGTTGAAGGCCTTTGTCGTCGCCGCTTGTATCGCCTCGATGGAGTTGAACCGATATCCTTTGAGCTCCCTTTTTATTTGCGGAAACAAGAAAAGTCAGGTGGAGCCAGATCGGGGCTATAGGTGGGGGGGGGGGAGTTGAGGCAACGTGTCCAAACCGCATTTAGCCAGCGGCTGCCGTCAGTTTTCGTACCTCGCTCAAGACTTTCGGCACCAAGCCGAAGGGACCTGACAGAGGATGTCAGGTCTACAGAACAATAAATTTTTATTTCCCATGCAGATAAAGCTGTCCTCAGGATCATCAGCAAAAGGATAGAGAGTAGGGCAAATGATTACTTAGGGGATGATCATATTGACTTTAGGAAGGGGAGAGGTACGGATGACACTATTGCAGTGATGGGATAACTAATCGAAAGGAATATAGAATACAATCAGGACGTATTTTCCCATTTTGTAGATTTCGAAAAGACGTTCGATTGAGTGAATTTGGAAACAATTTAGAGTATATTGCAGAAAATAAGGATAGATTGAAGGGACAGGAGACTAAACCGCAACCTGTACATATCTCAGTCCGCTCAGGTGAGAGTGGGGTACGGGGCGTTCGGATGGGCAGTGTTCGGAAGAGGCGTATGGCAGAGTTGTCCATTGTCGCTGGTGCTGTTCAACGAATATGTGTAGTGAAAGATTAAAGAAGAATGGTAAGAACTGGAGGTAGGAATGAAAGTCGGAAGGGCGTTTTATTCGGCAGTTGGATGCTGAAAGCTGTAATGGGGGAAGAATGCTAGGCAAAAGAAGAAAGGGTAGGAATGGGATAGGGATGTTGGACGGGATGAGGGGGGGAAGGAAGTACACAGAGATGAAGGAGTTG
This sequence comes from Hetaerina americana, assembly GCF_022747635.1. Lineage (NCBI taxonomy): Eukaryota > Metazoa > Arthropoda > Insecta > Odonata > Calopterygidae > Hetaerina > Hetaerina americana. The sequence continues at coordinate 9,004,702 of NW_027286719.1, read as the reverse complement.
ATGCAGAGTAGGTTGCTGGATTGTGCTTTGTTAGGAGTAACAAATAATTTATTTGGTAGTGGTTTCCATGGAAAGCCTAACTTAACCGGAAAATTATTAAATAATAATAATGTTGCCCTCTAAGAAATTATGAGATCCTCAGAGTGTATTTTGCATGCGTCTGCTCATAGTAGAAGATTCCTCACTAGTCCTCATGTCTGCCTACAATTCTCTAAAAAAGTAATTAAAATAAGATATTTTATCTACCACCTATATTTTTACCCATTCCAAAGTTTAACTGCGAACATTAAAAAAAACAGATGACCACTCCTTTTACAAAATTATTGAAATATTCAAACGGTGCCAGTGGATAGCTTTCATCCAAATGGTAACGTAAAAGAAGTTCACCCAAATCTGAAGAGTGTATAGGTTTTAATCCTGTAATAGATGAACGGGGGAAAAGGCTAAAAACTACTCTTCCATTTCGCTGGCGGTTGCATTCCGGGTTTGAGCTCCCCGTTTCGATAGGGCGGCGATTGAAAGTGCTAAATCGAGAAGGGACGGGAGAGAGAGGGAGATGGGGCTGGGCAATCCACCCTCCCTCCCTCGGCCCTCTCGCCCCCTTCCGCCCGTGTGCCACGTACTCAGTCTAAGTGGGCCTTTCAGCGGACGACCCGCCGCACCCACGTCCACCTCATCATCATCGACTCTCGGCTCTCAACTCTGATGCTCAGCGGGAAGTCCTCTTCCACCAACGCCGCCACTACTACCGCCCTCCTCCACTCCCGCTCCTTCCCACTCCCGCCCCACTCTCTCTCTTTCTCCTTCTGAGAAGCCCATCTGCACTCTCCTCTCCAGCCCGCGCCTCTTCTCTCTTCAGGATCTCCCCAGACGGTCCCCCGTCTCTCCCAGGGCGCGTTTCCTCCCCCACCCTCCCCTCAATCCTCAACCCCCGATGTCCGTATTCGAGTGAGGCTTCCTGGGGATTCGCGGGACGGCCACTGATGCCCCCCTATGAAGACGGACGGAACCCTTCCGCCTACCTCGCTGATTACAACTCACCCAAATCGGAGAGATGAAAAAGAAACGTCCCTCTTTGAAAACTGCGTCTTCAATTAAGTTCTCAAGTAGTCCGTGTAAAGCGAAGCCAGTCATCGATTAGCGAGCGTTTTGCTGCGCAAAATCTGAGGGTCAGTTTCATTTACCGCGATGCAGACACAGAAAAATCAATAGTGCCGAAATATACCAATACCTTACCACTTTACTGATAACCCTACTGTTTAACTCATTTTGTAAAGAGGACAAAATTTATCCAGATGAGCACAGGAAATATTTTTCCATTTCGCCTAATTTCACTACTAATCTGCTGTTTTCAAGTTAGACATAGAAAAGGAACATAACGTAGAGGAAGATAGCTTGGGTCCAGGCATACTAGACAATGATATAGAAAGGGCATTAAGGGAGATGAAACTAAATAAGGCCGTGGGGGTGGATAACATTCCCACGGAACTTTTTAAATGCTTAGGAAAAAGTGGGAGGAAGAGGCTATATGGGCTGATTCGTAGTATTTATGAGGAAGGAATCCGGCCGGAAGACTTTGTAAGATCAGTTTAAGTTCCTATTCCGAAAAAGTAGTTTTTGAGTAGTTTTATCTGAGTTGAATTTTTACAATCAATTTGAGGTCCATCGAGGCCAATTAGACACCATCATTTTTGGATGGAATCATTGCTCGAGCACAGTAACTTCCACACACTATGTTATCCGCATCCTAGATATTAAAGACGGATTCTTTGAATACATATGTGCAGGGTAGCACTTCGAGTTTAATAGGCTCTGTAAAATCAGTTGACTATTAGCAGAGATTCTTGTGTACAAGGAAGAAGGTAGAGGATAACCATTCGGGTAAATCCTTAAGCGGTTAAAGAGGGAGAGATTTCCGGTTTTGCAAGGTTTGCGGCTGTATAGAGGTGCCCCAAGGATAAATGGGACTTAACCTCTGGGAATGTTGGCTTCGCGAGCACAAAATCTAAATTTATTTCATTTATCAATGGTCTAGATTACCCTCGATACGACAGAAAAATTCTGTTGAACTATTTTTTAACGATGTTAACATATAACTTTAGTGCTCGCACGATTCTGCGACGAGTGTCTAAAACGTTTGACAAAGGAGCTTGAATTATACATAAATATTCAAGAATTTCCTTCAATTAATTGCATGTGAATAAAACGGTCACTCAGCTTTTTAGGGGTACTGGTTTAATATTGGAAATATTGGATTGTTATATCGTTAAAAAAAGCAAAACTAACAAATCATATGGAATTCAAAAAACATAAAAAATAGTTTAATTGACTAACGCTTAAAAAATTCACGATGGTCCTCATGCTCGTGAATGTTATCAGACTATTGGCAATAGTAAAGCATATACCTTTCTACCTTTCGGTTTTACAGTTTTCTTTTTCCGTTATACTTTTTTAAATTGGCATACATATTTTCACGCATCGTATAAATTAGTTTTATTAGATCCTAGAATTATCTCAAAGTTCAGGAATCTGGCTGAACTAGGTCAAATTAGAAATTCATGGTTAAAGTAAGAAAATTAATTGCTTGGAAGTAATTCAAAGCATCCAATTTTGTTTTCGCACGGTGAAGGAAACAAAACTTACTTTTTATTTGTGCGCCAAATATATTTGAGGGTTTATTATTTGTATTCACATATTTTTCGATGCTGACTTTTTCATTAAATTTCATATTTCACTCATGACGCCACTTTATATAATTTTAGTCTAACCTTTGGATATCTCTTTATTCTTCTTGCGGGCATCATTACAGCCAGGTTTTTCAAGTGAAAGCCCAATGAATCAGGAATTTGTCCAGCGGTGACCTTTCAAGTGATGCTAGATAACATGCATTGTCAGAGTGATGAAATATGAATGGAGGACTTAGTCCTACCAACCATCCCATGATGGAAAGCTCTTCGAGTTATCAGGAGTGGACTAAAGTGATGAAAGCGTTAGACTGTTTACTTTTTGGAGAAAATGAAGTGATTCCGGCCTAGAAACCTCTTCTCGAAATCAAAATAAAACTGTGGTTGTTGGGGGAAATAATTACTCAGCCGAAAGAATTAGCTAAATTTAGCTTCCCACTCAATGTTTCGCCAACATTACTGACTCGAGATAATGATTGATGTGGAAGAAGCTTCAATCAAACTTCTTTCACTGACTGCATAATATGTCGAAAACGTCTTGGGTTTCATTTACATAACTGCATCGGCTTTTGGACACCTTCAAAGTTGTTGAAATTTATGAAAATCTTCAATACCTATTCATTTTATGGGTGATGAACAACATACGGTTTTCAACTCTGCGTAGTAATTTGTCCAGACCGAGTCCAGGCCAAGTTCATCCCGGGAAAACCTCCACGCGGCGGCGGAGTGTGCTCCGTTTTCTTCTCATAGTCATGCTAATTCTAGAATTTAAAATACTCTTGAAGAGAAAAAAAATAACCGGGATGGATATAAATGCCGTCCAAGTGTCCATCAAGTTGACCTTCATTATAAAGACTGGTCTATAAAAGACATTAATTCTCCAAAATTGTTTTACTTAAAATTTTATCTTTGAATAATCATTTCATTGCATACTCCGAAAGCAACAGCAGTTTAATATCATTTTCTTTAATATCGTTATAAAAATGGGATGTTTTTTGGCTTGCTGGGGCTAAAGGCTTTGCACACAACAACAAAGCCATGACTAAGGCATTGATATGAAAATGACGTATCAAAACAAAAACCAAGTACTACACTTAACACCCTTTCAATGAACTTCACTTTGAAGTATAATAATAAGATGGATCAAATATGCTGTAATGAGAATATACATACATATACCGGGTCCGTTCCAAAGGTAAATAAATTATTTTTTATAAGTCATTTATTGAACAGATTTGCACAAATAATTAAAATTTTTCAAGGTACTTTCCTTCGGCATCTACACATTTTTAGCCAGCGACTTTGCCATGACCGGTATGTGCCCTGGAAGGCGTCTTCGGGGACCTCCCATAAGGTCTTGGTCACGGACGATTGCATCTCTTCTATGGACGAGAAACTGGTTCCTTTCCGGGCGGCCTTAATCCAAAGGGAACAAAGAGAAGTACGCTGGGGCGACGTCAGGGCTATAAGGGGATGGGGCAGCGTTGACACCTGGTGTTTGGCCAGGAAATTGCAAACTCTTTGCGCGTTGCGGCAAGGCAAGTTGTCGTGATGGAGTTGCAAGTAGCGGATATGTCTTTTCTAGTCCAGGTGACCCTTTTACGGAGACTTTCCATCCCATCCACGTAGCAGGCAGCGTTAATTGTCTATCCTTGAGGACCAAATTCCTTATTGACCTCTCCTATACTGTTAAAAAAGACAATGAGCATTGTTGTCACTTTTGATTATCTCATTCTTGGTTTTGGGGTTGGGGGACTGGTCAGTGTTCAACTGAGGGCTTTGGCATTTTGTTTCTTGGTCGTATTCAAAAACCGAGATTTCGTCATCAGTGATGATGTTATCTAAATAATCAAGTTCATTTTCAATGCGCTGCAAATGTTCACTTGAAGTTTCCGCTTGGTTGGTCTTTCGGTCGTTTGGAAACACCTTGGCGCACGAGCATGGCGCACACATTCCTCATTACTAAATCTTCAGTAACAATCCGAAACACAAGTGTAGGCGACAAGTTCACTTTATTGGCAACCATCTTAATATTCATTCGACGGTCAGAGTCCAACAATTGTCGAATTTTAGGCATATTTTTGTCGGATTTTCTAGTTGACGGCCGCCTAGAGCGTTGTTCGGCATGAAACTTCTCTCGACATTTTTCGGCATGTCTTCTCAAGACATTTTTCCAGTACCAGGATAACGTTGCTTGATCGTCGATTCCATTTTTTTCGTGACTAGGTCGGCGCGCAGAGTTTTACAAAAATTGACGTCCTACCGCTTATACTGCTTGAGAAGCACTGAAACTGATGTAGCGAAAAGGCTTAGTGTCCCCCCACCTACTCCAAGCATTTTGATTCTACTGCGACATACAAGAATAGCGTAGGGATTCAATTGCATTTCTTTTGGAATGCACACTTTATGTGTGTGTATGCATACCATATATATATATATATATATATATATATATATATATATATATATATATATATATATATATATTGTGTTCGTCCTTTATATGTGTTCCTATCCCTTTTCCTTATATCTGTTTCTGTATATATGAGTATTTATTCGCCGTTTGGCGGGATTTCGTGTTTGAATGTGTATATATATATTGCCCATCCTTTATATTATTATATAGGAACACACCTAAAGGGCAAGATCTGCTTGATTCCGTCTTCCTCACCTCTCCTGTGTTCGTCCTTTATGTGTTCCTATCCCTTTTCCTTGCATCTGTTTCTATATATATATATATATATATATATATATATATATATATATATATATATATATATATATATGTATATATGTATATATGTATGTATATATATATATATATATATATATATAAATATATATATATATATATGTATATATATATACATATATATATATATCATCTACATCTACATCAATACCCTGCGAGCCACACGGAGCCACATACTAAATATACTAATATAACCATGCGCAGTCGCTACCTTGTGGGCTAATACTTATTATGTCGATCCGACTAGTGGGATTTTTCGATTACAAGCATTCTGGTCTCTTCTTGTTCTTGGAAAAAATGACCATTTAAACCCCTCAGTCTTGCAGTCAATCTCTCTAATCTTATATTCGTGATCCCTCCGCCCGTAATACGTTGTGGTTCGTATTATGTTCTTGATGTCATCTGAGAAGGACCCATCTTTAAATGTTTTTAATAAGTGTAATCTATGGTTTCGTAGATTTTCGCGGCGTTCAGATGAAAGACTCTCCATCCTCGGGATGTCACTACGTAGGTTGTTTTTCTGACAACAGTTTCGCCCGTGTTTCAACGAGCGTCTTCAGGTTGAAGTGCAAGGACGTTGTTTTGTCCGCTGTAAATTACTGAATGGGAGTAAGAAAAAAAGATCTATGCTAACAGTTAGAAATAAGGAGGGTAAGGCAATAGTTGACACAGAAAAGATTCAAGAGAGATTGATGGAATATATAGAAGCACTGTATTGTAAAGAAAATAGGCCAACAAGATTAGACGTGAAAAAGGAAACATTGCGTAGATGAAGAGAGCTTAGACCCAGATACACTCGACGATGAGATAAAAAAGGCATTAAGGGAAATGGAGCTAAATAAGGCCTCGGGGGTTGATAACATTCCTGCGAAACTACTAAAAGGTTTAGGAAAATGTGGGAGGATGAGGCTATATGGGCTGATTCGTAGTATATATGAGGAAGGAATCTGGCCGGAAGACTTTGTGAGATCAGTGTTAGCTCCTATTCCGAAAAAGGTAAAGGCTACATCATGCGAGGACTACAGAAAAATAAGTTCGATATCCCACACAGCTTGAGTTGTTCTCAGGATTATGAACAAATGGATAAAAATAAGGCAAATGATTACTTAGGGGATGATCAGTTTGGGTTTAGGAAGGGGAGAGGTACGCGTGATGCCATTGCAGTAATGAGATTATTAATCGAGAGGAATATAGAACACAACCAGGAGGTATTTGCCTGTTTCGTAGATTTCGAAAAAGCGTTTGATAGAGTCAATTGGGAAAAACTAATGAGTATATTGAAGAAAATAGGAATAGATTGGAGGGAAAGGAGGCTAATCCGCAAACTGTACTTGTCTCAGACCTCTCAGGTGCGAGTGGGGAACGGGGAGTCCGGACGGGCAGTGTTAGGAAGAGGTGTAAGGCAGGGTTGCCCATTATAACCGTTGCTGTTCAACCTGTATGCAGAGGAAATGATTAAAGAGGCATGGGAAAAACTGGAGGTAGGAATGAAAGTGGGCGGGGAATTCGTAAAATCAGTTAGATTCACTTATGACCAAGCTTTAGTTTGTCAGTCAGCCAAGGCGCATTGCTGAGTGAATTGGAAATTCAGTGCGACAGGTATGGGATGAGAATCAATATTAATAAAACAAAGGTTATACGATTTCCTAGAAGGAAAAAGGCTAAGCTTAACATTAGAATAGGAGGGTAAAATCTACAGCAGGTGGAACCGTTTCCGTATCTCGGAAGTGTTTTGGACCAACACGGTCAAAGTAGTAGGGACGTAAGGAGAATAATTGCGCTAGGCAAAGTACCTCTCAGCTTCCTAACCCCAAACTGATCATCTCCTAAGTAATCATTTGCCCTACTCTCTATCATTTTGTTTATAATCCTGAGAAAAACTTCAGCTGCGTGGGATATCAAACTTATTGTCCTGTAGTCCTCTTCAAGAGTCTCTCTTGAAGAAGGCCTCTGAGAGGGCCGAAAGCTCGAATAATTTACCGTGTGATTGTCCTTTTAAATGTTGCTATTCTATTCTATTTGTGTAATATTGTGTCAGCCCATTTTTGTGCCACTCGTGTAAGTTTTTCCGTACAATCTTAATATATATATATATATATATATATATATATATATATATATATATATATATATATATATATATATATATATATATATGTGTGTGTGTGTGTGTGTATGTGTGTGTTTGTGCGCGCGTGTATGCATTGTATAATACGAGCCTATTTAATATACTATATCATTTATATTGTCCATCATTATAATCTTGGGAATGATAATCGAGGTGGTTTCTCGTTGCCTTCCACAATACTGAATCTCCTCATCTTCGTTCAGAGGTTTTCTCTGATCTGAAGATTACATTGAGTCAACGATTTACGAATTTGAATGGCGATGCTTCCAGCTTGCATTCATCCCCTTCCGTCCTTTCCGAATCTCCTGTGATTACCGCCAACTATTTCTACCTCATCTCCCAGATAGGTGGTTGTAAAAATAAAGACAGGGCCGAATGTAAACTGCTAATGATGCCAGTTAAATGCGGGAACGATCAATTCAAGGTATCCGCACTAAAATGCTGACTCTGATCTTGTAACTTCACGTCTATATCTTTTCATTCGCGAAAATCTTTCACCTTTACTTTGTTTCCCTCGCATAGCCCTAGTCACTTGGCATCAATCATGGGTCTATTTTGGATTAAATGCCATCGAGAAAGAATAAAGACATATAATTGTCGACTTAAAAACTTCAACGTCTCTCTACTTCTGTTTTATTCTCTTCTCAAATGTCCCATTCTGAGTCGTACACAGCCGGACTGGTTATCAACCAATCGCATCGCTCTTACCCCTCTAAGTCTTTAAGGCGATTTAATGATGACGTATAAATATACTTCCTCCCAGTTTATGAACACCATTTAAATATGTATTTAGAATCTCGTATTATTTTTCGAAGATATTAAAACGGGTCTCTGCATAAATGTAATCGTTCTCAGCTTGTTAAATCTCTAACGGGTTGTGCCTCTATAGGTGGCATATTTTCCACCCTTGACATTTTCCAGTCTATGTACGAAGCAGTAAATTTGCCCCTTGAGAACCGTGATCCTCCAAGGAAGGTTCATTAGCACTCATTACTTCGACTTGTACGAAAGTATACGCTACACCGTTTAATGGTCTTCACGTAAACTATGAATTCTGAATTGCAGTTCAGTATTTCTTAATAATTCACCATTACGTGGACATTATACCTGAATACGTATTAGCTTTCAGCAGCGTCTTGAATGGGATCTTCCTGTTGGCATTCTGGGACGGTTTCTGGAAGCTTCTTAGATAAACCTCTTTAATTTTATTCAAGAGATTTGTAATATAAACCTCTTAAATTTATAAAACCTTGCAAGTTGTTTTAAAGAAGTTACTGATACATATTTTGAAAATTCTGTCATCTGCGTTCGCAAATATTTTTTATGAGTAAAATAGAATGTGCATTCTAAGATAAGAAACTATAAAATTAAAATCTGAGCATGACGATTGTAAAAAAATGACGACGGAAACCTCTTCAATTCTATTCTTTTGACAGATTTCTGGAAGTTTCATTTTCTGCCGATTCGGCCATATAACTTGAGGTGATCATTGGTGCCATGGGACTCGGAGATACATGTATATTTTACGATTTGCGGATCACTCTATTATAATCTAGGCTTGCCATTCGAATAGCAGGTGGGCATGACGCCCGACTGGCTATTGGAATGTCTCTGAAGTTTTGCACGTATCCACCAAAAGTACTTCCTCTTGCCCAGTGTATTAAGCATCAGGTTATTAGTTTATATTCAATTAGTGAGGAGGTATTCATCGATGAACAAAGAGAGGAGGGACAGGATCCGGAAACCGCGACCATGTATATCATCTCTGGCGCGGCAAACAAGTTGAAAAGATCCGTTCGGACACAGGTATGCAGCACGTTTTATTCTTTTTCGGAGGCAAATGCTTCCTTTCCGTGTTTTTACTTTAAGACTCCTTTTGTGCGGCGCAGTTCACCACCCCACTCTGACTGAAAGAACCCCTCCTGGAACCCTCTCTCTTCCCTAGGCCATCCTCTGCCCTCGGAGCCACCCCCGGCGGATTGCGGCCCCAAAAAAGACCCTCGCCAGTGACTTGAACGCACGGGGGAGACGTAGCCCCTCCTACCTCCCCCTGCCGCCCGATAGTTCTCCCAAACCACCACTCCACTTCTCCGAACCCTTCCGTAGTCGATTCTTCCCACTTTCCCCACCTCCGTCTCCCCCCCCCACAATCCCTTCCTCTCGGCCGCCCGACCCACAGCCACGTGACCTCGCCTCCTCCCATTTGTCTAGTAGCCGGGAGGTCTTCGAGCTCCGGACGACAGCGAGGGCTGCTAATGAACCATATCGGGAGGGCTCGGAGGGGTTTCGGAGAGGTGGGGGTTTGGATTGTGGAGTGGGTGCGGGGGCACCCTTCCGAGGGCGCAAGGGGAGAGAGAGGATGGTATTTTTTTCGGTGAAATGGGATGGGGTGAGGATGTTGGGCGAGGAGGAAGAACACAAGAGAGAGAGAGAGAGTAGTATAAGGTCCCCCCCCGCCCCCTTCTTTTCTCTTTCTCCCCCGAGCATGCCGCCCGCTCGCCTCCAGCCGCGATTCCGTCCGACCAATGGGCGGCACGCCGCGCGGACGCCGGCCGCCCAATCAGTGGCCGTCTATCCCGCCCTCGCCCGCCTCGCCCGCCCGCCGAGAACGACTCAGTCTCGGCCGGGATATCGCAAGGTGCACACGGGGACGCCGCGTCCCGCTCTCGCCCACCCACACGCGTGCCCGTTTGGGGGCCCCCTCGTGCGAGTGTTTCTGACCCCGTGTCCCGTGATCTCCCCCCCGTGTCATCTGCCCCATCCCCTTGGAACCCCCATTCCGCACGCGAGGACGTTCGGACCCGCCTACGAAAATCTCTCCAAACGATACCTCTTCCCCCGCATCCACCCCCTCTCCACCTAGTCCCGACACGACGAGAAGGATATATTTATACGTAATTTCCACGCGAACACGCAGCAGATTCGCGTGTGCAAAGTACACATTCGCGAGCGTGGAGATACGTGTGCCGCCGCACCTCATTCCCCGTCCCCGTGTTTCCTGACGGTGAGTGTAAAGAGAAGCATTTGAAAGTTAAGCGTGAGGAAGTATTACGTCTCTACACAAACACGTGTATTTTCGGGGCAATTGGGAGCGGGCGGAAAGATTGTCGGAGGGCTTGTCGCCCCTCATCGGGCATATGATGCCTTCTTCGGAGGCTGCTGCGTGCGACTCCAGTTGAAAGACCTGGCGAGCGGCGATCGGCGTGTCGGAGACGCTAGAAGGAGAGGATGCGGCTGCAACACGTGGGTCTGGGACTGCTGTGGTCCGCTGTTTGCTGGATCTGCCCGCCGTACGTCGCCGCCAATTGGATGTAAGTGTCGCGGGCCCTCTGGCGTTTTAACGGTCGCGGAGTAGGCGCGGGATGGTTGGGGGGTGTTGAGGAGTGGAAGCGTGCGGGGATAATCAGCTGTGTGTGAAAGCAAACCCCAACTCCCCTTCCCTATTTTCTGCCGCATGTTTTTGTTTTGAGTTCGTGTAACGCCAGCCTAATGTGTGAGCGAATTTTTGGAGGCTCGGGCGATCTTCTTTCTTCGGAGGACACGCCGGCGTGGCCTTTGTCGATCACGTGTGCATACCTCGGAATCCCGAATGTTTCTGCGATCGGAGATCTCGCGCCCGATTCCCGGTCGTCCTCAACTACTCCTTCCGGCTATGCTTCACCTCCTTCGTCGACCCTGTTCTTTCACGTTTTCGAATACGTCCAACTTCCTTTCGATACCGTCTCACATAATACCTGTGTGTTGGCTTTAAAAGTCGAATTTGTTTAAACACACTCACAGAAAGTGCGGCTGGAGCCTTTATTCGAAAGCGGACGTTATGATTTCAGATATAAGACGCCGTAACTTCTTATTAATTATCAGTCAGCATGCAACATGCGTAACGACTTATAAACTGAGTCCAGTTACGGAACGACGTGTGAATCCATTGCCAATGCTAGCGAAACTGTAGCACAATGTAAATATTTAGTATTCAATGTGTTACGTTCTTATTTTGTTTTTCTTTTTCGAACTGATCACATCAAAGATCATATGACGCTCTTCATAGCCGTAATGCTGAGAATATCTTTTCGGAATTTTTTCTTCATTTCACTGACACGCGGTTAGTCATAAATTCAAATTTAATTTGCATGTCCTGCCATACGCCCTAGCGACAACTTGCAAGTCATGGGACAGAAATTGAGAAAGTATAAATTAATTACAAATACGGGACCAATGTTCTGAAATTAAATAAAACAGGCACTCTTTTTGATTTTCGAACAATGTGGAACATTTTACGTTTTAGTGCAGTAGCTATATTAATACTAAAGCGTAAAATGTCCAAATTCAAAGAGATAGGGATATAATTTCGCCAGGCGAAATTAGCCCTCTCGTACAAGTGTGCAGTAAGGCATAATAGCCAAATAGATGATAATAAAAATTAATATCTACATATATATATATATATATATATATATATATATATATATATATATATATATATATATATATATATATATATATACCGCAAATATATATATATACTATATATATTTGCGGTAAAGTTTGGCAATGCGCGAGATCTCTCGTCATTGCACCAATTGACTTATCCGTGTGAACACATGATATTAATTTATGTGATTGAAAGTTCCCGATTCCCTTTTAAGAGAAGATCGATCAACAGGCGTCATTTGCACACCAAAACAGGAGCAGAATTCGGTTTTAAAATTTATGCCTAAGATCAGCGTAACATGCCGCACGTTGCGGCAATTGGATTCCTTGATCAGATAGCTACTCGGTGTGTGGAGGAACGCGCCCGGCAAGGGCTTAGCCCGGAGTCGTGTGTGAAGTTTCTCACGGAGACTTCCACGGCACAAGTACGCGGATTTGTGATAACCATCGAAAACGTAACATATGTAGGGTTGCAAGACGCGGAGAGCTAGCGGAACGTGGAAAAGATCGGAGCGGAGGGACACCGAAATTTGTTCGTTGGGAAGATGAGGGAAGGCAACCTCGTGGCTGCACGGATGTATTTTTCTTTCGTTTCCGTCCCGTGAAGTAGAGAGATGGGTTTGCGGGGGGTCGCCGATTTTAACAAGGAGACCAGGGAGGAGGCTTCGATGGATGGGTGGAAGAGTTTTTTTCTTCTGGGCGCAAATGAGAGCCCGAGGAGGTTTCATCGCGGAGGGAATGCGCAAATCATATCAATAAGGCCAAGCAGCTTCCCACCGTGGACCGGTTCCCTCCGATATCCCCCCCTTCATGCGAGAGGCCAACATTCATCCCCGCCTGCCCACCCGACCTCACCACCGCTCTCCCCCTCACAAAGGCTCCCTCGCCTCTCCCACCCCACACGATGAACCTCCCGTCCATCGCTCTCTCTCCGCCCGCCCTTCCCTCCGTGCAGTCGGCGGGGAGTCCCGCCGATCCAGCCAGCGGCGGCTGGTGGGATCCCTTGCTCCCGTCCACGGATCAGAACCTCTCGGTTTCCTCCCGCGGATCGCGCTCTTGCTCGGGACGGAGACCCGGACCAGCGGAGTGGGATTCATCACTCCTCCTCCCCCATCCCTCCTTAAAAATCGTCACTCGCCCCCGCGAAGGAGACATGAAGGAAGGTCCCACGAAGAAAAATGTATTCCAATGCTCATCAAAACGCAAAAAAAATATTTTACCCATTAATTCCCCCATAGAAGCTCACAGAGTTGAACAATGCGTGGAGCGCAAAAGTTTGTTTTATTTGCATTTAAATCTTGTCACATGTACAATTAATGTGGATTCTCTTCGCTTTCTGTCCCCTTTGGTAAATTCAAGTTTCTATGCTTCAATTCGGTTCCACGGTGTAGAGACACCGAGAGCTGTTATAAGTTGGAGTATTACACGCACTGTATTCTTCTGCGCATGCCCTCCACAGTGTCCTCAAAATCACCCCTTGAGCAGTGTGCGGTTTCGGCCGTCAGGGCGTGGGCCGCGGGGCTACGCGTCCGTGGGACGGCCGAGTGCGGTGGCGAGCGCGTATCTCCTTGGCCGCCCTTTCCAGCGGGCCGACGCCTCGTTGACTACATTCGCCTGTACGCTCCGTTGACTTGATTGCGTCATCACTTGACCATTCGACCGCATGTCTAAGGGAGCCAAATCTCGGTGCAACAATACAACTTGCTCAGCTGACGAACATTCAAAAATCGAATAATTTTTACTTTTTCGGAAAACCATGGATATTTATTCGGTATGGCTGAAGATGCTACTGCAGTTCCATCTTTGCATGGGTCTTATCCTCTTTCGTAAATGCTATTGAGAGAGGAGACTTAAAAGATGAATGAGTCAGGGGAATGTCGTGACTCCGTAGCTCTCAAACGCAGGTCGGGGCGTGGGAATGAAATGCAACGACCCCCACCCAGGAAACTGTCTGATACTTGCGTGGTAGCACTGAGTGCCTCATTAGTTTAAAAAAACTGACGGAACTGTTTTTCCTTGATTTCCAATGTCGTTATAAATTGAATTCATTTGGTTAAATGTCGGGTTAAGTACTGGATAGTGCAAATTCAGCTCAGTCACTATTTCATTTTTTTTTTTTTTTTTAGCCTGAAACTCGCTGAGTCGATTCTTTTCTTTGATGTAAAGGTGAGAGCAGTAGTTCGTAGAGAAGTTTAGGTGGTGCAATATGGTATACAAAATATCGGTACTTTCGGGTGGTCGGAAGAGAAAATAACACCCACGGCCAGGCATAAAGTTCTGTTTGCCCTTCTAAGCGGTAGGCTTACTACCCAATAATTCCTCCGCGTCGGAAAAGAAACCGACGAATTATTTCCAACGGCCGGACCCGGTTTTCCAAATACTTGTCTTTTGCCGCGATGATGGGAGGCCCGAGGGCGGAGGCTCCTATCTCCCGGCGATCCCGTCTCCGTCCACGGGACGATCTGTTGCCCGGAACTCCCGCTTAGCGGTCGGTATAGCGCGACATTGAAATGAGTAGCCACCTCTTCTCAGTTTCCATTTGCGCCAGAAACCCCTAAAGAATTAAAAAACTCGAAAATCCACCTAACATGCTGACGCGGTCCGTGGTCACGCGATTAAAGTTCAGCTTACATTAGTATCTCGGCGGAATGGTTTTTTTCCGTGCGTTAAAGTCACTGTTGGCGGTGGCGTGATTCTCTGGTGTCATCGTACCGTAATAATACGGCTACAACACTTTCAACCTGGTGATGCACGTTGAAAAGCTCCATCTTTTCAGAAGATTCCCGTTTTCCCTGAGAATCTCCACGAATGCAAATCCGTGAGAAATTTGCAATCACATCTATATATGTAATTGATTATTTATAATTCTCTAGTTGGAATCAGTGAAGGTTTCTGAATACTTGGTATTATTCAGTCAATGAGTATGTCGCACGGTTTTTGTAATAGTATATCATTTTAATTTGAATTCCATAACGGCATATCCAGGAGTTGTTCTGTGATCAACGGTTATCCTCGATAACAAAAGCGATTAAAATTCCAGTACGGCGCGACGAGTTTTTAAAATGTGCAAGATATTTAAAAATTTGAAATTGTTCTGAAATAACCTCCATAACTTCTGATATAGTAAAAAAATATCCAATGGTGAATTTGAGTATGTATCCTACAAATATTATGACCTATTTCGTTGTTTTTTCGATCGGAACATCTTTGTGTAGGTAGTATTTCATGTCTACCATAAATATTTTATCATTAATCGTCATTATCTTCGTACAGCTCTGTAAGAAATGCGTCAGTCATGCAAGAAATAAGTCTTGTATTTTAATGGCACACACTCCTTAGCAGGTAGACACGGATAATGTTTGGTCTAGTGTCCACCTGGAGGAGTGCACGAAACGTTTGCTACAGGGTAATTGCATCAAGAACGAAGCGATTTTGGTCAATGTCAGCTCTGGCAAGGCTGCATTGAATTATTTCTCGGGTGAAACAAGTTTCTATGTCAATTCTCACGGTAGGACATTTTCGACTGGAAAGAAAGACTAGTTCATAAAAACATTATTATTTAAATGTTACATTACTATATTCACTTCCGGAAAACGGGGAATAAACTTTGGCCCGTTGTCACCGGTAGGAAACTTCCTAATTTCTAATAACCAGGAAATATGAAATAAACTTCGTGACGTAATTCCATTTTTATCCTGTTTGTGCGTGAATGTACATAAATGTGAAAGCCTTCCTTCATTTTGTTGTTTAAAAAATCACTTAATTATGCGCCTTTAAAAAGATGAAACTATTTCAATTTATCGCCAATTTACAGTGTTCACTATCAAACAATAAAATAACTCCAATATAATTATCAAAAAAATAAACTCAGAAATTAAATTGAAAACTAATTTCGAAGAATAGATATTCCAGTCTATTGTATCGCTTGGCTCTTTACCATAGGCCATAGGTATAATTCGACTAATGAATCTAGATATGGCTTCACTGAACCTGAGGGATTTTCTTGTATCAGATTATCTTGGGAAACCACAAACGATGCAGAACAATAGCGGCACCCTCACCATTGAGGAATCTATTTCGCAAAAAAATCGCCAAATTAAGCCTCATTACCTAATAATCCAAACTTTCTGTTGATCGTAATTGTTTGGTTAAATTTAGATATGGTAGGCATGTAAAAATGTACCGGTATATTAAATATATGCTGAGATATTAACAATTGTACTGTAATTCTCATTGCACTGCTGTCTTTGACGGTATTGTTTAAATACATAGCCAAAATATACCGATATAAGCCAAATTTTATGGCTCAAATATATCTTTCTGCATGTATTTTCTAAAATGTATAGAAAGCTCTCGCTCTTGTTGGCTTCTCCGATGCATGAGAGTACACCGATTGTTTCCCGATACTATATTTGGAAAACTGCATTTAATATTTTTGTGTCGATACATTTTATGTGAAATACCGTAAAATTGTCACCATCAAAATGTAACATTATGAATAATACATTGCATTTCGCTTCACCACACCACATAGGGTGACAATTATTATAATTATTTAGTAATTTCACATGAGACAGAATTGCTTTGATGGAGTTTGCGACGCAAATTTTGTCTTAAAATATTTTGGGAAGCGATGAAAAAAATTTTAGCATTAAGGGCTTAAATTACTGTATCAGAAAAAAAGGAAAAATGTTGTTTGCTTGAGGTGAAGCGTTTGAGCGATTATAGTTGTTGTTTTTTTACATTTTACATTGGTGCAGTGCAGTAATAAGCTATTCGGTATTTTTATTGTTCTAATATAGGCTTTATTCCTTTTCGCGGGATTGTTTTACTCGACTCTCGTTCATTTTACCCTGCATTATTTGATTAATTGAAAATGCAAACACAATATTTTAGATTTAATCGTGCACTATATTTAAATCATATCTTTTAGGGGGTAATATCAAGCTCGCATTTAAAAGATATATTATTTTACAAGCCTTTGTTTACTGTCTAAGACAGACATTGCGAACATTTCGAATTAAACCTTTTTCAGTGAACTAGGAATGACCGCAACGTTCTCTATTAGGGGTTGAACTGATGAAATTCTAGCATTTATGAGTACAAATTTCTATAAATATTTTTATCTTCAATTATTCATACAATTAACATATTTCATCATCAAGCGATCATATTTGTCCTGTACGATCAATAAAGTCCATTTTTCAAACTGTTTCACCAAATACAACTGTATTATTTTGCCAACACATCGGACTTATTAGTAATCTTGAAAATTGCCGATAGTCGGTAGATCATATATTTTTTTAAATTTCTTATCTAATATCTTCTACTCCTAGTATTTGCTAACGAATTGGATTTAAGAATTTTGAATTGCCATTATGTCATTATTAAAATGTGTTAAATGAAATGCATACAAATTATTGCTTATTATTATTAAAACTATTTTTATTTATCTTATTCTGCTATCGTGGAAGGAAGCTGATAATATCTACAATCAAGCGTTAAATAATTCCAATGTCCTAAAAATGTATATACAATTGTACCAGGGAAGGAAATAATTGCTGAACAAGCAATTAAAAGGGTGATTTTCCGACG
Organism: Hetaerina americana; assembly: GCF_022747635.1. NCBI lineage: Eukaryota > Metazoa > Arthropoda > Insecta > Odonata > Calopterygidae > Hetaerina > Hetaerina americana. Next base: position 8,987,115 of record NW_027286719.1, on the reverse strand, counting down.
AAGTTAGTAAGAGGGATTTTACTAATAAATAAGTAGATTACAATTATCTTGGACTAATTTCATCGTATATTTGATTGAACCGATGAACCTATATATCGAGAAGTACTCATGATTTATCTAATTGGTGACAATAGGAAGACAATAGGAAGATAGGAGGATAGGTTAATTGGGGTGGGAGAGATACCGGTCTAAGATGAACATTTGATACAAGTAGCAGCCAGTTAATTACCGTTTGCGTACTAGGATGGATGGTGGACCTTTATTACCTTAGCCACAAAAATAATATTTTTAGAATTAATCACAATAATATTCACTTATTAAAAAATATAACATTACCAGATATTGCAACTGGCATTCAAATAAGTACCGGCTAAGAATTTGTTAGACAAATGATATCGATTATGTCGACAGATATGCCTATACTTCTCATGCCTTTTAAATCTTGAAGCGTATTTTTATAGCGTTGAAAGTTTAAATGTGTCTTTTTTATTCTTATCAAAATATTGAAATTTTATTTTTTTCCTTTCGTAATCATTCCTTGATTTTATTGATGTTCTTTATAGATCACTGGATTGGCCGGGAACTAGATAAGAACGTCTGCCAAAAACCTACCATGAAGTAGGTACAATACCTTAAATGAATAAATATAATTTATATACGATAATATTTGCCGTGTTATTCTCAATGAAAATGTTTTTTTGAATGCCACTTAATCAGCCGCTATATAAACTAATCAATATTTCAATGACATTTCCTTTCATCTGTATTGGAAAAATTATCCAGACTATTAGTCAGTAATTTTTATTCGTAAGCATTTTGAACTTATTCAGTAGAATTTTATTAGTGCCATTCCGGAAGATATTTCGTATGTTTCATGCAGGCGAACTTTTACAGTGATTACAAAAATTGTATCCCCTGTCGCGATTCACTTTCCTGATTTGTTTCCTAACTTCGCCCTCACTGCATGGCTCTAGAATCAGATGATATTATCGCTAGGTAGCCTCGGCTTCTGCTCTTCGCGGTCCAGGATAGATATTCTCCGCTTTGCATACTCAGTGCTCGGTAGGCTGAAGAACGGCCACTGCTCCACGCCGCATAGCCTCGTTGAACGCCACTGAGATACATTTCGTGCCCCAATAGGAACGGATGAGGAAGGGTTTTAGTTATGCCGATTGGAGAGATATTTATTCTCCGTTCCTTTCAAATGGAATGGGCAATTTTATGCTTGGAATTGTGCGGCAGGTGCGCCTGGCATCTCAGAATCTTTAAGTGTAAGGGAAAGGTATTCATTTGTAAACTTCCCTCTAAAATGTTTCCCCTATGATATATTCTGTGGTTTTATACTTAATCGTAACTTCAGTTGATTTGTTTACGTTCCCTTTACGCACGAGTATATTTATGACTATTCCAGGCAGCTGTGAATTAAAAGTTCTGGATCTATTAGCATCTCATTGCTCTTTTTCCAAGAGTACTCGTAACCTGGGATAAGTAATATGCGTATCGTACAGGTGATTCCAATAATATTGGATTTTTAATTCCAAAACACATTTATATATCATATAAATTTAGCTTTTCAATTCTTAGAATTATTAAGGCATACGTGAAAGTGAGCCTAATCCACATTTCCGGCTGGCTCCGAATATGAAATGAGTTCTTCGGTAGCAGGCTCAGTTATTCAAAGCTATCGATTTGCGTTCGCCACCTTTTGCTAAATGTTCTGCCACCTTGAAGATATTCCATTTCTTTTCCTTTGTGTCAGACAAAAGTGTTGGTTAAAATATGCAATCTATATAGGGCTAGACATTGAGCGTTGTAATCTCATAAGTAGCCTACATATAATCAGAATGAGAAAATATTTTGGCAGGCTGATTGAATAGAATATTGTTTTCTTGTTTTATATTTTTGCAATATATTGTTTGGACCAAGGGATAATCTTAAAATACCACTATCACAAAGACAAATTTTTCCTCTTAAGATTTGAACGTAAACTTTTCCTCGTCCAAAATTTACCATATAAAGTCGACCATGATTGTATGGGCGAAGTAATGATCGAGTTTCATCAAAATCCACAACGATACTGCATCTGCTTTTGAAGGTTAGGTTTTAGTTTTCCCTATGTTGGTAATAAGGTCATGATGCGAATACGTAAATTTTAAATTACTTGCGATTAAAATAATATCCAGGTTTTAAGAGTTTCATCATACAACTACATTGGTGATTAGCTTTTTAATAATGTGGAATGATATGTGGATTTTTAGTAATTTAGTGGAAACGTAATTGGAAACTCCAGCAGGTGCCCATTGGTTTATGAAAACTCATTGTAGCTCCAGCAAAAGGAAAGGTAAAGCAAGTTAATGTTAGTTGTGAGTAAAAGAAGTAAAGTTCAGCGTAATTAGCCTAGTTGCGTTCGTGCATTGAGAAAATACATTCATGTAGTCGCAATGATCCGGAAATTTATTTTGTGAGTATGCCTCACTTAAACAATTTCTTAACTAGACAATTAAAAATGACAAGGGTAGTAAATTATCAAGTTCCATTGAATAATCGCCTTCTTATTCTTCGTATATTTAAAAATAAAATTTGAAAGGCCTTTTATTCCGAGGCAGGTTTTGTACAAATAATCTTCATAATATACAATATTCCTTAGTTTCACGGGCCCATTTTCTTGTCAAGAGTCGTGTCATGTTTTTACGTATTTCTGTCCCAATACCAACTTATTGCCAAGGGGAGTGTCGTGTCGACGAGAAGAAATTCACTCTTGTCTAAACCCCACGTTTCCCACTGTTTAATTTTTATTGGCCATAAATTAATTCTTCACGGGGCATTTACTTGGTGACTTAAGTACTCCTTAAGTTTTTATAAGTGTCCAAACAATGGTTCACCCAATGAAATAACAAATTTAATCATTGCCTATAGTGCTCATTATCGACACATTTGACCTAAATGGAATTATATCATGTTTTACACTCGCTCTCCCAGAGAATCTCTACTTGAACTCTATCACTGACATACCCTGCGGGCATAGATTATATTTCGGCCGAAACATTTGGTATACCGCACCTGGAAAATAAGGTATTTTGTTTTTTTCTTTCATAGCTTTTATAGCCAGTAAAAGTCAAATTATTGGGAGAGCCAGTAAGTGTTGGCAGCAAACTTTTTTCTCCTCTTTTGTGAAATTATATTTTTGCGTTGATTAATATACCCTTGTTAACATAATTTTATAAATATTGTTTTATATTGCCGTACATGTATTGTACTCGTATATCTTGAAAGAGGCTTAGAAGAGAGATGATAAGTTCACCCAAGTGCATGGTGAAAGTATAAGGAGTTTATTATAAAAAATATGGTTCATAACCAAACAGAAGTAGGATATTTCGCTCTTGGTTTTTTGCTCACGTTTTAATTTTTGCTATACCGCACAATCTCATTCTTCCTTTATTCAATCACTTAGAAAACGTATGACTCACTTGAGCATCAAGTTGCTTCATTGCCAATTTTTTTGTGGTCCTAAGTAATAGCAATAAGTAATTTGGAAAGGAAAATTTTTATAGTATTTCATAAGTGTATATAGAGTAATTTCTATGATTTTATGAATATTATATGGATTTTTATTCTGAGGTATATACAATGGGTATTAGCTCACATATACTCTATCGTTCTCTCGAAATAGAATGCATTTCCTCGGTCTTTAGTACATAACTCCTATCCCTATTTGTTTTATGCAGAATAAAAAAGCGAAGAGACTTTTAAGCATAAATCCTTAGTAAACCGCTTTGTTTCTACGTTATGGAAGAGAGACTAATGCGGAGAGTTTGTAAAAACTAATGCTAAAATTTGGTGCTTGGTTATTCTTCATAGAGCGCACTTTGCACTGTCGGATTTTGATAGCCAGGTCTCCTGACCACCAGTTACACCAGCACAGCTAATTCAAAGATAATTTCTTAGAAGTCTAGACGTAAATGTTCATCATTTTAATGAAGCAACATTAGAATATTTTAGTAAATTTTGGATTATTGAATGCTTAGAATGTCGAGGAGAAAAATCAAAGCATTGTCATTTTAATCATGACGTCTTCGTAGTCAATGATTTGGAAACTGTCGGAGAAATTACGTGATTCACGTGAACCTGTGGAATATTTTTAGTATCAATTTTTGCTGAATTTTCTCCTTTTTTTCAAATTTCATGCATTAAATAGCATAGTTTCACTGTTAGCAAATCTTACCCAAGTCTTATTTGTTGTCTCTGAATATGAATGGCCACAGATACGGTCACAGTGGTGAACACTAAATAAGCCCGGCTGGCACAGATCAGGAAACTGCCATTGCTAGAGAGCCCCAATGTCTTCCACTTGGTGCTTCCCAAAGAAGACTAAAAGAAGAGCCGTCGCTAATAACTCTCGTGCCACCAGTAATGATTTTAACATGATCAAACTTTTGCCATTCTCACGTCACTGCGACTCTCCCCCGTCCCGTCTCGGCGAAGCCGCTGGGCGCAATTTATGTTTCGGGAGGGCGTGGGGCGCATATGAGCGCTTCCCATGATGTGAATGAACATAAGTGCCCACCACTAGCACCCTATCGTTTGAAATGGAATTCGCGAGACTTTCGCGTTAACGCTCTGGGCCGAATCAAGAATCGTGCTAGGCTACGGGCTGCTGGTCGTTGGTTGTTGCTGGGGATTGTCGGCCGTGGTGGGGACTGAAATTAACAAATCCAAACAGGCCGCCGAAGACCCATACACACTCGGGTATTTACTCGGCAGGAGAAATCAAGAGCTTTGGCTAGGATAAACTGTGATGAAAACCGAATCCAACGGAGCGCTTACATAGCCGTCATCACGTCGGAGTTCTATAAGTTGACGACGGCTAATAACAATTGTAACTATCAGACATTAGTATTATAATTGAAATTCCCTTAAAATTGTTTTCAATGCCACGAGGAATCAATGGGATTTTTACAAACCCACCGCTCAAAAAAGTAAATTTCACTTAGCACACGCATATTCATAAGTAAACATTTTCTAAACACGATAGATAATATTAATTCTTATATTTACGCCACTATGTGACTACTGGTATCAGTTGAAGCGATTTTTACTGTTTAGTTTCCACGTCATAATCATAAATACATAATTCATCACCAGTTATGACCCTCTGGATCAAATTTAGGTCGTCGCGGACAGAGTAGTGCACCTCATTGGTAATATTAATGCGTTGCTGTTTTTATTGAAATTAAGGAATTCTGGTACAAATTTCGCGGCTACCCATGTCATGCCCAAATCATTGGTAAACATCGAATGGCACCAGTCAATCGATATGTTTAGGTCCGCAGTAACTTCTCTAACGGTAATTCGACGATTGGCCGATACTATTTTCTTCACTTTATCAATGTTTTCATCTGTTGTTGACGTGCTCGGGCGTGCGGCACGCTCTTCGTCCTTCACATCTTCTCGGCCCTCTGAGAACATTTTGTCCCACCGATAAACGTTGCTTCGGTCCGAGGTAGCTTCTTTATGTGCCACAGTCAACATTTGGAAGGCGTCTGCGTACTTAATATCACATAAAATTTAATAAAGATTCTTTGATCCATTTTTTGGAACAGGCAAAAATCGAAGACAAGCCAAAACACGTCCAAGCAAAACAGCTGTCCACAACTAAATGAACATTCAAAATGGCCGAAGTTTCCGGCATAAGTGAGAGGTATAAGTACAAATGTAACGCCACAAAAAAATTAAAAATCAAATATACGTTGCCTGCGAAAATTCAAAAATTGGTGATACCATTTGAACAGACCTCGTTAGTGGTATAATTATTACAAACTAAATTGTTAAAACCGTATTTTTACGAAGAAAAATAATTATCGCTATAATCAACACCGTTACGTTTCTTTTTACCATCTGGTTAATAGTGACGTCATAAGAGATTATATCCTGCTAGATATGATTTAGCAAATATATTTTTCAACGCCTTCCTGTGCTTAATTTGTATACTCGCAGCTGATAAAGCTGGAAGAATATTTTCTGTTTGGAGATGTTAATGATTTAATGCTATTTAATTTCATTTTCAATTGAGCACAGTTAAAAATCTCATTTTTCCAAGTTTGCCCATATTTCTAATCATCTTCTCCCAGTATTTGGCTGCATGCCTGAGCAAGTGACGTTCACTCCAGCGTTAATTTCCCATCACATACACATACTTCGTGCGTAAGTTAATTTATAATGTGACCTTCAACTACAAATTATGGTTGTTCAAGTAAAGATATATGATAATCAATATAGTGATAGGCATCGAGGTTACATTGCTATTACATTGTGATTGCTTGCGTATAAGGCAAGTGAGAGAATGTTTTGTCATATCAAGTCATCATATGATAATAATGTAGTAGTAGTTTTACGGGCGATGACCGGCAGCTGAGGTCATTTGCACCATTGTGGACAGGAAAGGAAGGATGAAAGGTGGAGAGAAACCCGGCGCCGGCATTTGACTACTCTTAGCAATGGCGCCAAGGGGTCCGCAGCTTAACGTCCAAATCCGACGGACGGCGTACTTTCTCAAAGTGCACTCCACAAAGCACCTCAGGGTGGTATCGGGATACCGCTGAAATATATATATGCCGCCTCCGGGATTTGAACCCGGGTCCTCTAGGTGAAAATCCAGTACGTTAGCCACCGCACCAACCCAATCTCCCGATAAAAATTTACAAAGATAAAAGATGAATAAAATTTCGAGAATGGCAGATTACAATGTTAACATAAATTATTTGGACTTACATTTTAAAACTCCTTCCATTTTCTAGAGTTCTGTCTATAATAAATGTAAATAAAAGGGCTAAAATGCATATCCACAGCCATATAGAGTTGGTTTGATAGGTGAAGGTAGAAAAACCCGATAGATCATTACAATGGATGAATGGACACAAAATATTATTTATGATAAACATTTACGCCCACAATCACAATAATGACGTGCGTGAACGTAGACTGAAGATAGATACGCACAGAACGTGGCTTATTGTCTTCTATCTAAAGGATGATTTGATTTCTCTCACGATCATTTCATCTTTTTCCTTCTCGAGGAACATTCATGATTCAAGTTCCTTTGCATTTGTTTGATATGGTTTCTTCTCTTCCCTTGATTATTTTGCTGATGTTCATCCAACTAGGTATTACACTCATCCAATCAAAAAGAGAGAATTGCATAAATTATATCACAATATTATGGTTGAACATTTTAACTAAAACTTTAAAAGTCACCGAATCTGAATTCGGTTGGGAGATATTCCATCATTGCCAGTTATGCTGAAATAAATTATTGCATTCAATATTGTTAGTTTCCTGATTATTTACGAGATTAAGCGTATATCATAAATACATCTATTTGTAATGGGCGCCTCTATATGGCGTAGGTAAAATTTTATTCTTAAATAATAATGTGCCTGAATGAATGAATATAAATCTGAAATAATAAAAAATGCTGATAAATTGTTTCCACGGAAAGAATACGTTTATGTTTCTCCATTCTATTTAAAACATTTTAATGCAAATTTTCCATTATTTAATAAATGATTACTTATCCGCATTGTCACTACTAGCGTTTTTAAGGCTAAATTGTTGAGTATGCTAATTTACTAGAGCTCCTGCTAGTGCATATTTTTTAATATGATAAAATGCCCTTAGTAGCGCCACAATGAAGTAATTTCTGACTAAAATAAGAGGGATAATATGAAATTTAAGAAGCGCGTTTGAAAAATGCATTTTTTTATTCTTAAATAAGATTAATCCTAATCGAGTTGGTGTAATGCTTATAATTCATCGCTTTTTCGGCCACAGCAACGACGTCTTTACTTGCTCCGTTACCCTTAAATTTCGTTCTCGTCACCAATTGGCACAAGAGGCTTGACTTTACGCGCGCGAGATGACGCTTTAAATCCAATGAAAACAAAGTGCGAGACAGCGCCTGGCGCGGCTACGTGCATCTACATCCGTATCTTGCAAGCCATCCTTCATTATTTTACATTTAAAGAAATTTGGTGATTTTTTTATAAATTGAGTTTTGTAAGTGGCATTTTGCTCAATTATTCTAAAAGGATTCCACTTCTAGTAATTATGGTTGGATTGAGTAAAAACAGAATCTCTCCTAACAGTAGACTCCACATCATATTTGCTAAACTTCTCACTTTCTTCTCAACTTTTGAAACGGTATGTAGTTAGAGTTCTTCCCTGAGGTCCACACATTAAACTTGGTCATTAATCCCTGATTTTTGTTTCCTCCACGATGATACTGATTCTCTCCCTTGAGCGTTGGAGAGCAAACTAAATAGTATAGCGTGAAAATGTGTCAATGGCTGGCATCACAATTTATGCTGACTGACGAGAAGAATTATTTGTTGAAACGACCCCTACCATGTTGATCCTTTTAATTATATTTTGTATGAACTAATAGAAATGATGCAATATTTTCAAAATATCTTCAATTTGCTATTTTTATCGCGATGCATCAAGACGAAGGTACACACGGGAGATATATTTTATGGATAATTATGGCATTAGAAAAAAATTCGTTTTGACTGCGAGGGCAAACTCTTAACCTACTTAATAAGCAAACAAATAATTACGAGTCGGAGGCAACGTTAAAATAAGCTCAAGAATATTGCATGCAGAAATTAATTATTCAGTATTGAATGATCTTACAATTCAATTATTATTTGACGTAAACCATGCATTAAAATATTACTTATACCTCAATGGTTAATTGGTTTCGAAAGATTCCATCGATTCATTGAATTTATTCAAATTACGACCCAGGAGTCAGACTTCGCGTTTATAACACAGGCGCGTTCGATTGAGAACTCCAGTGGCGTTGGGTGTGATGCGCGGAAGATTTCGATTTAAAATTGAGCTTTTATGCTAGGCAACTGGTAAATGTGGTCCTGTCCTTGGAAATTGCAAATCCTGACTGTGCATTGCTTTCAGATCACGTTGCTATTTTTTCGTATTGTGACAAAACTGCAGAATTCCATGTGGTGTGGACAATACCGAAATTGTCGCCATGTTATGCCTTGCGTGCTGGGAGAGCAGTGTCAACGCCTATGTTTGAGCTTTCACATTTTTCAAGTGTTTGGGGTTGTGCAGCAAGCATTCCACGCCCTTTCCCCCGGCATCGCAAAACTCCGGCTCACAATGAAGTCGGCGAGGGGGGAGGAAAGTGTACCTACGTGGTGCGGTCCTTTGAATCCCCTAATAACCAAGGTTCAGCTTCTGACGGGGTTTAGGGAAGCGGGGGACATTGGGGGGTGATTTTGACGACGGAGAGAGAGGGAGACGGAGAGGAGGAGCGGAGGGAGCGAGAGAAGGAGGGAGGGAGAAAAATATCCTCCCCTCCCACATGGCACCACCCCTAGGGAATACACCTACCACCCTTGAGTCGCGCCGAGACCCAAGTCGGCATCCCTCCCGGCCCGGGGGGCAAGGGGGTCGCCGACAAATGAACGAACGGGAATGGGATTAGCCGGAGGGGTTTAAGGTCCAATACTCGTGATGCTCATCTCGAAAAGTGAGGGTTTTACGGAGAAGATAAACATTCCGATTCATCCGATACAACAGCCATTAGGTGGTAGGGAAGCAGGAGAGAGTTGTGGCTGAAAATCGAGTCCTGTCACCTATCAATGGAACTTAACCCCTCGTAAACACCTCGGTGGCCGGCAGTAGCGTGGCAAGGATCCTTGTTTGGTGTCTTCCCACAATCCATAGCGATCCGCTGTGATTGCTCAATAAATTAGGATGTATGCCAGCGACGTTGAAAACCGGATCATTGGTCTCGAGCGAAATTCGTTTACGGTAAGCCATTGGGGATTGAGAAAAATATGTGATCATCGTCTCCTTCCAGGTTATGTCAATGAATAGACTGAAAGCAGAAATTGTGTTTAATTGCAATCGTGGAGCGTAAAGAAATATTTTTTTAGACTTAGGAATAATATAACCCCCATAATTGTAATTTCTAAGATGAAAAATTTTGATTCCGTTTTTCTGTCATTATTTAGTGCTGTAGTCCCGGAAATGCTCACATGGCGCTTTTTAAATTTTTGACTAGCCCCATTGGCTTAGAGAGGCGGTGATTGGAGGGCATCTCGCTTCTCGGTTAAAAGCTCAAACCATCGTCCATCAACACCCATAATCAACACCCAGTGCACAGATTTATAGTTGAGGGTTGACTCACCAAAGTGGAATGATTACTTGAAATTTTTGTTTCTTATTATATTTGTTGAAAAACATTGGCCAATTATTTTATTCGTGTAATAAGTATCATTTTATTTTATTTTAAATTGTTCTTAAATAACAAATAATAATTTATTTATAATTGGGCGACAATTTTTTCGACTAAAATATTTTTCAAATGAATGATATCACTGAGAGACAGTCAGTTGTGCATTTCCATGAGATCACAACAAATACTTAGACAAAGAATTATTGAATTATTTTTTGCTGTTACTATCTCGAAGAACCTTTATTGAACAAAGACCTAGTCTTCGACTTTTGGATTTCTCAAGTTAATTAAGGAAACTTTACGTCCACGAAATCGTTTAAATATGGCGCCTTTGGGGTCAGCCAAGAAATTGAAAGTGGATTTGTGAAATTTGTATAAATCAATCTGGAATTGATTAATAGCTTAAACTATATTGGATTTGAAATGGAACGCCAATTTACAAGCTTTGAAGACACTTTCAAGTCTACTTCTGATTTTTCTGCAAGCTAATCTTGAAAGACGTTCCATAGCATTTGTGTAGACAATATGCTACTACCACCAAGATCTGTACCAACGGTGGCTCCAGGCAGGCTCGAGCCCAGACTCTATTGTCTGCTTTGCGTTCATTTATTTATGTATTTATATCTATTGTTTACTATTTGTTTTAATCATCGGCATTGTCTCCATTGTCATAGCATACCATTACTAAAGAGTCGTTGTTCATCTCGGGCTGAATTATGACGGCGTATGTTTAGCCATTACATTTTAGATGTAATGGCTAAACATACGCCGATGTTTTAACATGTAAATGGGCTTTTTCCTTTCGTCGATGTAAATTGTCATACCCGAAAACCAACATTTTTTTTCGCGAGAGGAACCGATGGTAAGCACGATTAGGTACTTCCACATTTGCCTTTTTTTGCAATATCCTTGTAATATGCAGTTTCATGTTAGCTGTGTTGCCCGTTCCTGTTCAAGAAATTAGTGTGTTGGCGGCCCATGCCAGGCACGGGCCAAATATGGCGTTCGTTTCCTCGTGCCATCCTCAAGTCGATTGATTACCCACTCGATCCACGGTGTGAAATGAGTTTGGCTGTCGTAGGTCTCAGAGCAGCACTTGAAACAGTACGAAAAACTTAGCGCTCAGTTCTCTCAACAAAGAAAGTCTCTTAAGTCCACCTATTAAGTCACTTATACCGTTGTTTGCATTACCCTTTGAAGTCTCTCGGGAGCTAAGCTGTTCTCCGAGCCTTCGGCAACGGAAGGGCTCAAAGAGACTTGAACCTCTAGTAGTCGTGGTATTTGTCTAACTCGATCGGCAGACGGGAGTTGAGGGCGTGAAAGGTGCATTCGAGTCTAGTGCGCGCGCAGTACTCCTCGGAATGCATTCTAAGTTAAATCTTCATTTTTTTGTGCGTGCCTGTATCGATATTTGCGAAACTTGAGTTGCATCCACTGATGTGCCTCTCCCGACGGCGACGCCGTCCTTGTCTGTCTTTCGCCTTCTTCCCGTGCCTCACTGACCTCGTTAGGCCGCCGGAACCGAGGTCGAATTTCTGGCTACCAAATTTCATCGACAATTCAGGACAATTATCAAGCCAATTGAGCGTTTAACTTTCGTGAAACTGGCATATACCAACGTTATCATGTGTGTAAAAAAAGGTTTTTTGCAATTTTAATTTCTCTCGATTAAATTATTCCCCCCTTATAGCACTGAGATGGATTAAAGCATTATGGATGACTAAAGAACGATATCATTTGATAAAGGGTCATTAATATTTGGAATAGTTATGTATTCAGAGTGGAATTATTTTGCAGTGACCATATTTGGTCTCCATAAATGTGGTCGTATTCCATTCACGAGTTCATGAGTAAAAGTCTAGGCCAGGATTGTTGTTATAATGGGGTGAATACGGGCGATTTGGAGGGAACAGGGTCTTTCATCCAAACTTTTTGAGACACTGAGATGGAGATAGTTGAAATTTGTAAAATTGGAGTAAGTGTCAGTACATGAGGACATGTAGTCGCTCCCATTGAATTAGAGCAGGGTTGAGGTTTCTCGCCTATGGTGCATTTGTGCGGAGGCAAATCCAGTGAAGAGGGACCTGAGTTGGCAGGCTTGGATGGTTGGAAAAAGCGGGCAACAAAGAGCAGGATGCAATAGTAGTGTTAAGAGTAGGAACCAGAAAGAAGCACTGGCGATAGTTAACCCATCCTCAATTTCCCAGTGAATGAATGGAAGAGAGACGAGTGTTAGCGATCACAGGTTGTAATTCACAGAGCACTGTGTTTAGTATGCCAATAAGTAACTGTGGTTTATCTTCTGATATTTCAGTAGACTGTCTTCATTTCTCATCATGAAACCCATGTAGAGTGCACACAGTTATTAGAGTTCCTCAGGTATTTATATCTGAAGAACTGTATTGCTATGATCATTACAGGCAATTTCTGAATTAGCAAAGACATCCAGAATTTGCGGAAATTTGACTATAATGATAGAGTACGTTTCATCCGAGGCTTTTCTGCGATATTCCTTTTTTTTAAACCCAATGCCTGCCATCGCATGTAGAGCTTTTACTCCCTATCCATGAAATCGATTTTTAAGTCATTTTATGTAGTTAAAATTAAAATTTTATGTTCGCTATTTATGATTCCATGTCGAATTGTCTGCTTTAATGACACAGGCAACAGCTCTTTGAAGAGACTTGGCGAGTTGAACCCCTGGGCGATCTGTTTTTATCCATATCTTATGGCGATGTACTCCTCCTTCAACAGACGCAGAAGAATGGGTGACAATGACCGGATGCTGTTGGGTGAAGAGGTGATGATGAATCTCAAGGAAGATTGTAATTCCCAAAAATTATAAAAATCGTGTTCTTATAAGAATAAGTACGACGCGTTAGATAAAACACCAATTGAATTTTATGCAGTTTTAGCAGGTGCTAAGTATGGCATGTCCTGCGAAATCTCTATCGTAGGATATTTTTATTATTTTAAGGGCACGAATACGTTGTAATAATTTATGTGGACCCAATTCTTGTATCCTAAGGTATATCACATTCATTTTTTGGTAAGATAAATTAGATGTGTTACTTTTTGGGAAAATGGTACTGAAATCTCAGTTAATGGTAGTATTTTTACAATTGTTTTATGGTTGGGTGAATGATTAAAATGGTGGTGTATTGCATCATTTATGGAGGTGCGAGTCATTTTTATTGCTAGCAATTATAATCCATTCTTTAAACTAATATAACAGGACTAGCAAAAAGAACATTACTAAAGTATATTAGTGTAACATTTTAAGTTAAATATAGTTCTCCAAATGAAAAATAATTCTTTATATAACCGAAATTCAATTTTGATGTCAACAAGTTGCGTGTTTCATATTTATGTGAGTAGTAACTACGAACGAGTATTGCTGAAATTTCGGCAGTCTTTAATTTTGAAATATTACTGTGATTATATACATGCCTACCGCTTTGCGGACCATACACCAGGATTAAATTACACGTTTTTTGAAAAAGAAAATGCACTGATTAAAATACCCGCTGTTGTAATATTGAAAATGAAGTATTTACATATAAAATTGATAAATATGCTCCAAGTTTCCGATAAATGAAACTATTATGCATTAAATTTTTCAAGCAATAATTAATTGAACTATTAAAACCACTTGCTGTCAAGCTCTGGTGTGAGTGGCGATAACGTGTTATGGCGTTTTATTCCAAGCTCATATAAATTCTCGCATAAAAAAAGGCCCATTTCAGGTAGCCAATTAGAGCCAGCTTTTGGACTCGATAAAATATAATGAGTGTTGCTTCTGACGTTAGTAATACTACATCACGTATTGCGTTTTGTTTTTAAATCACTGCGATCGTATCTATCCAGACGAGAAAACTAATAATCTGATCATTTAATGATAATCAGCCTCGCCAGAGTGACCATATGGTTTTAATGAAAGGTGCAGACAGCCAAGCTTCAAGCAAATGTGCGTATATTTCAAGGTTACTTTGGGTGGTCAGCAATAGACTCACAGTTGTTTGCTTTTGCTGTTATTGCTTGCTCCGCACAAACCAAGCTTCCCGACCAGAGGAAACGGGTTCGAATCCCGGAGGCGGCGGATACATTTCAGAGGTATCTCGATCCCTACTTGAGGTGCTTTGTGGTGGGCACTTTGAGTGATTCCGCCGTCCGTCGGATGGGACGTTAAGCTGCGGACCCCTTGGCGCCTTTCGTGAAGAGTAGGCTAATGCCGACGCCGGGTTTCTCTCCACCCTTCATCCTTTCCTGTCCGCAAATCCACCCGCATCCTTTCCAGTGGCGCAAATGACCTCAGCTGTCGGTCGCCTCCCCTAAATACTACTTCTACTACTACGAACCTAAAACAAATAAATATGAACGTTTTTGCATTATTATTCCTAAATGTTAATCCAACTTGTGCAGGCAAGGGAAATTTTCATCAGTAAATTTTTGACGACGAAATTTATAAATGTGTACAATTAATAAAACAATCGATTAATACGCTTCTCTCATGGAACTAAGCCGTTTGTTAGGTATCCGAAAATTATAATACAGCTTTTGTTGAAATCATTATTTAATTTTAAAGCCTGTGTGCAGAACACCTCCTTAAAACCATAAAGAGGTCGGTTATATGGTCACTGAGTTTTTGCGCCGTGGTTTTTCTAAAAAAGCGTTGAACCTTTGGAATAAACTCACGTGATTTTAGAATTATTTTCCGTGGGATACGGGTGTGAGACCCAAACACCTGAAGTTATTATTGGCAAAAGAAAATGACATTGCACTAATGGACAATTGAATTTTTACTATCGTAAAATTTTTACGCTAAGTATAATTCTTCCTTTTGGGAATGACACATAAATATTAAAATTATTTCTCGTGTACTGTTACTATCATACTAAATAGTTTAATATTATATTTGAAGGCCAGGTATTTGCCAAAATGAATTCTTTTCGAACTGATTTTTCAGTCAGTGTTACATTCCGACTTTTAAAAAAGCTTGCCTATTACGCCAAGTGTATTATAATTTGCTGTAGATGATTTCTCGAGACAGTTTGCGCACAATTAAAAGTCCTACTGACATCAGCTCAACATTTATCTTAGTCCCATAAACCTGATCTTTGATGCTTACTGTACCTTGATACCTTGTTCTTAACTACGGATTCAGCTGCTGGTTACAAAAGTTATCCCCTTTGCCGATAGTTATTTCCCAGTTATCAGGTTTATTTTGTGTTTTTATCTTTTTTCATTGTATGTATTGTTAGTAGTAGTATTTAGGGGAGGCGACCGACTGCTGAGGTCATTTGCGCCATAGGGGATGGACAGGAAAGGATGAAGGGTGGAGAGAAACCCGGCGTCGGCATTAGCCTACTTTTTACGAAAGGCGCTAAGGGGTCCGCAGTTTAACGCCCCATCCGGCGTTGGCGTACTCACTCAAAGTGC
The DNA here is from genome assembly GCF_022747635.1 of Hetaerina americana. Classification (NCBI taxonomy): domain Eukaryota; kingdom Metazoa; phylum Arthropoda; class Insecta; order Odonata; family Calopterygidae; genus Hetaerina; species Hetaerina americana. The sequence goes on along the minus strand of NW_027286719.1, from coordinate 8,971,415 downwards.
CCTCCACAAAGCACCTCAAGTAGGGATCGAGATACCTCTGAAAAATATTCGACGCCGCCGGGATTTGAACCCTGGCCCTTTGGGAGGGAAGCCAATACGTTAGCCCCCGCACCATCTCGACCCTCCGTATGTATCGTTTTGTTACCTAACAGTTTAAGTTGCTTCTCATTATTGTATTAATTTTAGTGGATTTCTCTTATTTTATGTAGACCAAGTTATGAAACACTTGGAATAAAATCCAAACCCTGCATTTAGCATTCAGTAAATTCAATTACAATAAATAATCATTCCTCTATACATAAATTGCTTTGTCTCAGATATGCGTAGCGTATTGATTGAGGAACTAACTAAACTCTTGCTTTGTATATATCTCCTTATTTTACAGTCAGTAATGGTTTTTATTGAAAACTTGATATTGTAATCCTAGCCATTATAATATCTTTGCTTTAGTGACATGCTAATTTTCCCTTAATTGAAAGGCCCATCTACGAAATTTGTTTTTAGCACCCTGCAATCCTCGTTCTTGCAATGGAATGTCTTATTAAAAATGCTGCGTGGTGCTTCCTTGAGATGTGACTCGTTTAGATGTCGTATACATGATAATCTATTCGAACTCTTACCGCTGTACCTTGTCATGTAATCTTCTTCGGGATGGACCACTGACAGACAATACTTTTTCTTCTCGCAAGATTTTACCTTGTATTTCGGGGTTTTTATGATCCTTCCCTAATTGCCCTCTTTATCCCATCCTCCATCTTGTCTTTATTTTTAAAAAACTGGGCTCCCTTGTTCGTGGGTTTCAATAACGAAATTACCTGATAAATAGAGACTGAAGAAGTATTAATAATAAAAATCCTATTCCGAAGCTCATAAATCTAGGAAGTTGCGCTCTACGGGTTGCACACACAAAAAGAGTAATAATGAGTAGCTCAACGCTGACTCGTCCTGGTGGCTGCGGAATGCCTCATAAATTGTGCCTCGGAAACCGAAATCGGAGGGTCAGGAATGGAATCTTACTTTACATAGGATTGAGGTAACTGCTTGGGTCAGCGTAAAAAGATGATGCTCTCGGTAAAAATGTGATATTTTTCACGGCTCAAGAGCTTATTAGCGACTTATCAGGAAGTCGTAATTACGATTTGAAATGTGATGAATGCAGATTTAGGGCGTGATACATGAAAAATATATTTTTTTTCTTTTTTGCCCTATAATTTTTATTTTTCGATATTGTTCGAATGCTCTGTAAACTTCGTTAATCGTTCAGAAATGAAAGTTGTAAGCGTAGGAGTAAATAATACTTTGTCAGCCAATGTAAAGATGTTGAGCCCGACTTTTAAAAAAACTGTAAAATATGAATGACTCTAGCATATATTTTAAGAAAAATATAACATACTTACCTCGGAATAATAATCGTACGTATTGTACCGCTCTGTAGCAAAAGAGTTTTTATTTTTCAATGTGTCTCATCTCAAAGCAAGGGTTCAAATTGATTTTAACCAATATTTCAGTGATTCCAAACGTAAATATCGCAGGGCCAGTACACTGGAGTTTACTTAGTACCTTACCTTGTTAATTATTACTTTAAATGCTTCAAATATATTTTTTTCATTTGAAAGATAGTTGCTATACATAGTGATCATATTATATTGACAGTGAAAATTCTATTCTGTGGAAACGTAATATTATTTAATTCATTCCTATATCGTTTTGATCATTTTCATTTCCTAAGCGAAAAAATAAAAGAAGAGATTTAAAAGTAGGTCGACGGAAATAGAATAGAAATTTGATGACGGAGATTATTTTTAAGTAAGCTTATTATTATTATCATTTAGAACCTTTCTTTAATCAGAGAATTAATTTATCATATTCCGAATAAGTGGTGTGCATGTATTTTCAGATGAGCAAAACCAAGATTTATCATTGATAGCCCAATATTACTGTACTTCATATTTTTATACATTCTCAGAATCATCTGAAGGCTAAATATGTAAGAACTGTAGCACATCAATGAGGACTATATTATTAGATCATTCTTATACAAAGCATAGGTTCATAGCAGGGGGGATGGAGCACCGTATTTGGCAACCGCACTCGGTTCATAATTTTATGTTTTGAATATTCTTATCTATTCTAAGTTTTCTTATGTATTGTACTTGATTAGAGAGAGAGAACTTACTCGTCATGAAATGCAAGTTGCCTAAATGTTGATATGTGCATAAGTAATTTGGTGGAAATAACGAAAATTAGTCCGTCCTCATCGGAATTGGAATGAGGGATCAAATATGTGCGATGCACTGTTTACTCGCTTTCCAATACTTTAAACTGTCAATTCCTTAGCGACAGCCGCTTTTCTCCTTGTAATTCCGTAGAATATCTGGTGCAAAAAGTTACCATTTATTCAATACTATCCATTTATTGGTTTTTGTCCATGCCTATTTTCTTCTGCAGATTCTCGTATTCAACAAACATTTTATTTATTGCTCTGAAATAGAAAATAGTGAGACGTAAGGGTGCTGCATTTTTTGTGCGACGTAAGAGCGACGTGTTGCAATTTTTAAAATAAACGATTTTATGAGAATTTCAGTCGAATTTTTATGCTATAACTTCGATTAGTTGGGTTTCTACTTCCTATAACGACCACACGATGGCGTAAGGAATAACGTCCGGAGATCATCAATAGGTTATAAATGGAAATGTGAATAAAAACTCCAAAAGTAAATTCTTAAATTTTGATTCTTAATTTTACATTTCATAACATGTTCCAGTACTTACTTGTAATGCATTGTTGCAAATGTTTGACATTTAATTACGTAAATATATTTGTGTGCCTCTCATGCTGATTTTAAGTTACGCTATTAAAGTTAGGTGCAAACTTGTATTTCCCCAATATCTAAAATTTTTAATTCCCCATCTTCATATTTAACCACCATGCTCTTGAATATTAATTTTACGGGGCATCAATGGATTTTATTTTGATCCATGAAGCACAAAATTATCTGGAGCCTTGATCAAATACTTAACTGCTCCAGAAAAAGAACATGTTATGGCTTTCTGTGTGAGAAATGAAAGTAGGTAGGTACTTGATGTTATATTATGTAAATCTGTAAAGCTAACCTCAAAATTATAAACCATATTTTGTTTTTGAATGAAAATGTGGTTCTTCTATAATTGACCTCAATTTCTAAAAGTGAAAAGTGGACTTACGCGAGGTCGGATGTTTATTCCTAAAAATACATATTCTCAATGTTTCTGGATCGATTATTTTTCCGGGAGACCATCGTTTTTATTTATTTTTCACGATGCGCCTCATCGGAATGCAAATGGCAGGGTTGCGGGGAAAGTGATTCCCATCTAATCGATCGTCGTAAGGGGAGAGAAATTGGTGGCGCACTTTCTCTATAACCTCAGGCAATCTTTGGGTTTTCCAGAAAGAACTTCAGGAGGATTTTTTCCCACTTTTGCCCTAGAGTGAGAGCATTCAGGTAATGGAAATGAATCTTTTCATGGCATTCTTGTAAACACTATGAGGTGAATCGCTGGGTCAAGAAATGTTTGTAAAATATTTTTTTTCCAGAGTTGTTGTTTTGAACAAATATTCGTTATTTATTGACGATGACTCTTTTCCAGCCTAAGTATTTTAGTCTACACCTAATAAGCAATCAGTCCAAAGTGAACCATGAAACCTAATGCTAAGCTTCAAGTACTACGACGAAGATTATTAGAAATGAATGGCAACCATCCGCAATGCTCATCGATTCGTGATGTGAGGCTGACCATTTTAAATCGGAACGGTATTATTTCTATTAAGTTTTACATGTTTTCCTCTAAAATGTGCCTTGTGAACCTTGGACTCCTTTGTTACGAGTAATTTTGTTTCGGTAGTATAAAATGGTTAAGCATAAGAAAAAAGATAACGCAACAGAGATTCTTGAGACATGGCCCTTGAATGATCCGAGGCGGGTGTTGTCCAAAACAGAGAAAAACAGGAGAGCGATATAACATACGTTGGGGACTGTGAAAAATAATACTTTAATGATCAATTTTCGAAGTAATTGAACCGGATTTCTCATTTACGGGTAAATAAACAGTCGAAACTGAAAACTTTACAGTTAGATTATGTTATTAGACAGTTTTAAAGATGTGAATTATGATACTGGAGGTAGGTAAAACATTGGGGATATTAATTGGTAGCAATATTTTTTTAAATTCACCGACATAATTGTGCCATTAAATACTTCTGTAGATAATTTAAAATAACTCCAGCGGAGCCAAAAAAAATGCACACAATAATAAGTTCATGGTTGCCCAAAGGGTAGATCCCTGAGCTATTATTAGTAGAACCCGGCTTCGATTCCAGTTGACTCCTCTGGACACCCTAAGCTCCACTCAAGCTGTGTGGTTCTTTGGGTACCAGATCTTTCTGGGAAACTGTAGGCGGCACATGGGATGAAAGCACCTCCTCCCGTCTATTGTATGAATTTCACTTGCCATTGGGCTTAGCCCTAGGTGAGGGCTACACTTCACTTTAGACTAACCTTCGGGTTATTTTCGTTAGGTATAATATTAGTGAAGCTAAACAAAATTGGTTCATGCAACGAGAGTAGTCTGTAAGTGTTCCGACCTAACAAATAAACGAAAAACTTTGTCTTCAAAAAACTGGAAAATTTTCAAGTTAGTCTCCCTTTAAGTCGACAGACTTTTTCCAGCCATTCCAACTTCTGTAACCTTTCCAAATAGTAGTTGACGTCTTTCTCCGCAGAATAGGCGTTGAAGTATGCGATTACCTCCCTGTCCGATGAAAACCCCTCTGTCCTCCAAGCAAGTTTCAAGGTTAGGTAACTGAAAAAAAGTCAAGTAGGACCATATTTGGTGAATTCGGTGAGTGGTCAACCATTTCGAAGTGAAATTCGTGAAAATTAGCAATAGGAACCGCCGAAGTGTAATCAGGTGTGTTGTCCTGATGGAGAAGCACTTTCTTCTTCTTCAAATGAGGACGTTTCTTTGTAAGGCCTGCCTGCATCTTGTCAAGGGATTATGCGTAATAATTTTGAAATTGTTCTTCGTTTTTGAAGACAATTGATTAAAAAATCGATGGATTCCGTGGGTATCCTAAAAAGCAGTCGCCATCACCCGATGACTGTTTGACGTTTGTGATGGCGACTGATGGAACTGTCTCCGCCTTTGCCGGAGCAGGTTCGCCTTTTGCAGCCCCCGCAGGTTTGACTGTTTTTTGGTCTCAGGAGTGTCATTGTAAATCCAAGAATCATCTGCAATTATATATCGATGCAAAACCTTTAACTCGCTTCCCTTAAACCGCTCCATCGGGGCCTTGAAAACGTTCATTCAAATGCCTCTGTGGTCCAAAGTGAACAAACGCGACTCCCAACGCGTGTATAGTTTACGCATGCCCAATTCTTCAGTCAATGCATGAAATAGACGTTTTTAAATGTGCGCATAGCCATATCGTCTATTTTTCAACCGCCAAACGGCGGTTGTTTATTATCATTTGGTGCCCTTTTTCGAATTTTAAGGCTATCGCAGATTTTGGCCAAACCGAATGCTCATCATCAGCCCAGCCGGTGCGACGTTTATATTCGGCTGCCTAAAATTTCACAGTCGTTACTTATGCAACATTGTCCCCATATGCAGAGTCTAACTTGCCTTTTATTTGCATTGGCATATTGCCTTTCAAAACAAATATTTAATGGTAGCTCCCCACTCATTTTTTTTCATTTTAACTGAAACCCTCACAGCGGCTCATATAAACGATTGTCAAGTAGCAATTTTGATACCACGGAACAAAAAGTGCTATAATTTGGCGTATTCACTTTTAAAAATCACAATCTCATTCAAATTTATTTTTAAGGTTTCGTATTGGAGTACGTTGAGAACATGTTTTACTCACACTGAAAAAAAACAGAAACACAGTAATCAACCCGAAGGTCGGTTTGGTAGGCGATGGCAGAGTTCACCCAGTACCAATCCCGACGGCGGGTGAAATTCTCACATAAACAGGGTATGGGGACCTGCTTCTTTCTCTGTGCCGGTTACGGTTTCCCAGAAAGATTTGGTACACGAAAAATCACATAGCTTGGGTGGACCTTCAGGTGCCCCGAGCCTTGTCCTGGAATCGAGGCCCTTCATTTAGTAGACCCATGGACAACCGCGACCCCTTCACATTTTAAGAAGGTCTTTATTATCGCTTTCGAAATTGGAAAGGGTCAGAAGAAACGAACACTCCGGAAAGATATCTCAAAAATATCATTTCAAATTTATTAAAGGTTTCAGGATGATACATTCAGCAGCACTGAAAACTTTTTGCCCCTGCACAAGATGTCAGTAATCCGGGGGAAGGAGTAACATGCCTCGACTGAAAATAGAGCACTGCTACGATACCTTGATTCACTCGTCTCTATTGTCAGAAGAAGAAATGCAGCCTTATTGTGTTGAGTGTGACTCTCTATTGGGTGAGAGAGAAATGAAGAATGATATATCCCAGGGATATACTTTTATAGGCGTTTTCAGAGTAAGTCATCATCTTTTCAAGACCAATGAGATTACTCCACAATAAACTAAAATTAGGAAATTATTGATGGGAAACCTCATCTCGTGCTGAAGTCTGAATGGCATTGAAGGCATAACAACTTGTTCATATTTTTTGCAAAAATTATATTGTGAACTCATTTCTCATGTTTTTATATTAATTAATGATATTTCAGTCATATGTATTGACAACATTCCTTTCCTTTTACTCCTTCGAGGCCAATATTAGTTTAAAAAATGACGTCTTTTGATGGCTACATGAGGGTTTTCACAACTTCCGAGGAAGGAAAACTATGTTCAGAGGGCTGATGAATATAATGTCCCATTAGCCAGTTTATAGTAAAATCTCATTTGACAAATTGAGGAGAATTTTGAGCGTTAGTCTCACGTGGCTGGAACTGCAGTGTAGCCACGTTACCCTTTCTTTAAGAAATCGTGATTTCAACATTTGGCAATCCTTTTCTCTCACCCACGTCATCGTATGTATTAAAGTGTACTATGAATTGTGAAAATTTTCTAAGTGCTGCATTCCACTTGCTGTTATTTTTGCAGCGTAATAATTTTGATGGAGTTAATAGTAATATATGGTACCTGAACGCCCAATTTGGCGTCGCAAAAAATAATACCGTCATATTCCATTCTCCGACGTCAGCCAAAGTTATTTTTATATGTTGGGGTCGAATTGAACATTTGAAAATCAATTAATATGCAATCAAATAATATGACGTCTTTTCCTCGAAAGAATAAACTATCAGTCGATTGTTGAAATTAACCGCCGCATTTTTCCAGTATTCGTTGAATGCAAAATTGTGGTGGTAGTTATGTTAAAAAAGTTGTTTACTTCAAAATATTTTGCTTTTCATTTTCATCAGTCATTACTTATATTTTATAACTTAAATTGACAAACGTTCAAGCGAAGAAAGAAAGTCATCTTAGTCATCTTCGTCGAAAAACACAAGAGCAATATCAATCAATTTTAAATGTGTTCCTTACAATGTAACGTATTTTGTGATTTGACAGAATATTTAGCGAATTGTATTTTTCTGAAACAATTTCTCCAATTGCAATATTTATATCGTATATTTGAATCATTTAAGGAATAAGTTCATCAATGTTAACCCTGAAAATTCAATGCTCAAAGCATTAAACTTCTAACTGGAGGGTTGTGGGTTCAAATTCGAATTTTTGTCTGGAAACTTCTCAAACGCAAGATTTGGGTTTTAATTGGTAAGAGATGATTCCCGAAAGCACAGTCAACGCAGGGAAATCTTCTTGCTCCCCAACCCTGAATGCGTGAGTTAAACACTTTGAGACTATGTTTCGAGAGAGGTCCTACTTTCTTCCCTCAAAACTATATTAGGCCTGAAGGCTGCGGTGTTTTTTATATTCCCGATTCCAATGCCGTGTGGAGCGATGACAAAATTTTCCTATTTGAAACGTTTAATACAAATGAAGTGGGTGTTCGGGGAGAGGGTGCGGAGAGATGTGAGTATGAGTGAAGGGTGGGTGGAGTTGCGTCGGCGTGTTTCTCGAGGAGGTGGCTTCAACGACCGTGGAAGAGTTAACTTGTACCGCGGAAAAGATCCTGAAAGATGAGCCGGAGGCTCAAGTCGGAGTGCTCCCCTCACTGAAAAAGAAGTAAGAAATTTCGTTCCTCCCCTTTTTCTTGCGAGGAAGCCAAGCGTGAAAACGTCAAGGCCACTCGGAAGACGGGTCCTGGGGATTGGACTGGCTGGACTGGACGGATCTCTGGGAGGAAGAGAGTGAGAGAGAAAGAGCATTATGAAAGCCGGCAGCCATTCAGCGTCGACTGCTGCCATATAAAGAGTGGGCGGGGGAGTGGGTGGCGGGAAATGGGGAAGGGGCGGCCCGGGGGGTGGGAAGCTACCGATCTCACCTGCTCCTCTGGCAGTATCGAGCCCTTAAGATCTCTCCTCTCCGCGATTAAGGAATCCTCCCTAATCGAAGGCAGATGTGGACGGATCTGGAAACTTTCCAAGATAGGAGAGAAGATCAACCCTTTCAATGCCTAGACACCATTTGAGTATTGTGAACACATCTTTACGACAGTGATGCGGAAGACAATATATCGTCCTTTTACATGTGCCGTTAAAAAATTAATATACAGTTTAAAAGCACAACCTCTGTATTGAGCCAAAAGCAGTACACTGTATTATTTTGAGAATAAAGTCTCTCGATCATTTGACCATTGCTAAAGTTATTTATTGAACGGCAAATTAAGAAATTAATCCATTCTTGAAAGTTGTGCACAGAACCACCGATCGCTATAAAGGGGCCATTGACCGAGTAAAACAAGGCCGGTTGAAGACAATTGTTATTACATTTTCCCTAATTGTTTACCGAAAACCTTTGCCCTGCTGAATGATGAATACTATTATTAAATATTTCGCTGGGTAACTATAGCTAGCAGTAACCGCTCACCTATTTTATGCTAAGGGATAGTTTTGAGCTCAGTCACAGCTATTGCTATTTTATCTTTGGCAGTTAGGCTCTCTTAGCAGATTGTGCACGACTTGGGTGGATTGTACCCCTGCCGCTCGCACCAGCTTTGGCGCGCAGATAACCATGTAGGCTTACATGAAACTTCATTCAAGCTAAGAAGTCTCGGATACTAAAAAGGGCAAGTTTGCGAGGTTGGACCATTAAGAGAAATGCGTATATCATAGGTTACCAAATCCATTTCCTTTGCCTATTTTATGTCCCTGTGGTTGTGAGGTGCAGTGATAAGCTTTTCCCAGCCCTCTGTGATCCAGAGCCGGGAAGATGGAAGGAACTTGTGGCGCCGGAAAAAAATTCACGACTTTATCTGGGCACATTCAGCGTCTACTCGAGAAGAAGAAATGGACGATAAGCCGCTTCCAAGGGAGACTACTGATCGCCGACTATCTCAGAGGCTCTTTGGGAGTCAAAGTGATGATTCCCGTCGGTATATTTTCGAGCCGATTCATCATTTGGGTATTGTAAAATATGCCCAACATAATTCGCTCAGAGGACCCGAAGCATTCTCAAAGTGAAGCCTGGCTGAGGAGGGTTTGGGAAATTTCTGATGAACCCGGGTGACCTTAACATTCGTCCAGGTCTCTTTTGGCTGGGTAATCTTTGATACAATCGAAGAAATTGGAGACGCCTTTGACAGTTCGACCTTGAATATAGCAGGGTTTCCATGAATCTAGGCAATGAGTTTGAAATCGATCGGCAATAGTCCTTTTTGGTAATTACGAATGGTGAGCTTCGTATTACAATTGCGGTTCAGAGCATGTTTTGTTCCTTCCATCCAGTCGCCTTACCTTTCTTCTCGTAGTATAATATGATATTCAATAATTTATCCGCGAAGAATAATTTATTGTATGTTCAATTATAATCCTTGTGAGCAACTTGAGAATTATCTTCCATGCATGGAAATAGCCCTCATGTCGAAATTTGTTGCAATCTGTCTTTCTTAAGAATTTATGGGAAAAAATATTATTAGAGACAATAGATTCAGTCTTGATATGAATTCCTGTTGAGAATACCTGTACTTTCTGATGCACACAAGATACGTCATCCACGAGAATGAGAAAACCAACAAACCCTTCTCAATCCTTTCGGAATTGGCTGCATTCTATTGGAGATAGAATCTGTGTCAACGTAGATAATATGCCATGACAAATGTATAATACATACAATTAGATTCAATTCACCTCGTAGATGACCACCTTTGTAGAAGATACGTGGGTAATCACATCAATCTAAGCTTCCTTATTGTTTCAATTTAATGTAGTTTGGCTGCTGCGTTTTTTAAGTTATGAGGTTCATTTGCGTGAATATAATTTCTGGGTGATTTTGCCTTGCCCAAAAAAATCATTTAAATAATCACCTCAATCTAATTTCTACTCTCGTATTTTCCCAGTCGAATATTTGATGGGAATTGCGATCAACAATCGTTTATTTTCAATGCATTTTTGGTAATTTTATATAAATTGAGCAGTAATAGTCAATTCCCATCTGACTTGTCATGTGATTAATATACATTTTTTCTTTTATATTATCTGGTTCTTGGAAAAATAAATTATTATAATCTATTGGCGGAAGTTATCAGTTCGATTTGCGCAGTTAATAGTTAAAATAGTGAAGCTGTACTGATGGCCAATTACTTTTGGCCTAATAACGTGAGAACTTTGAAGCTATCTGCGATTAAACCATATACTCTTAATATTGAGAGATGTAAGGGCATACGCTGGTCGATAGAGGTCATGGACCTCTCCAGAGGGGTCAGGCCTTCTTCCAACGGTTTGGTATTTGCTATGAGTCTAAACTTTAATTCAATATCATATCATGAATTTAATTTTTTAAAATAAGGAATGAGGATCCTCTTCGACTTATATTGTGAGGGTACTTCCTAGTTCGACGTACGGTCAAAATTCCCATTCAGGCATGCAATCAGATGATATCATCTTTTTTCAGCTTTAATCAAATTCGTAAGAATATTAGTTCATGCGTAAAGATAATTATGTGATAATGTAAAATTTTAATTTTAATGGCTGTAATTCATTTAACAACGCCATAATGAACTCTGCGAATCCGGCAATGCCATGATTTCTAACCATTATCAAAGGAATCCCACCCGAGGATTGGTTCGACAAGTGAGCGTACAGCCGACTCTACATCTACATAATACACCCGCAAGCAGCCGCAAGGGCGCGTCGCGGGGGGTGCTAGGTGAGCACTCGTAAAAGAGAATAAAGCCACATGCAAAGGCAACGTATTTATGCAAACCTACATCCACAGTGGCGTGTGTATTCATGCGGAAACCTTTTTTTATTTTAATGCATGTAAATACATAAAACTATCAACATAACGTCCGCAGGCACCTTAAACTGTACCTCGCACTGTACTTAATTCTACGGGTTGTACCGTCTGCGGTTCTCCAGGAAGATCTCATCCTCGACAATTGCACGGATTGACTGGAGCGAGAGGATTCACTCGAAACTAAACTCCAGCCACACTCTTGCGGCTAAATGCAATACTAATTATGCTGCTGTGCTGCGTTGTCATATTTCTCACTTGATTAGATATAAATGGCAAATGGCCTACACGGGTGTTTTTCTGTATGTGAAGAAATAATGAAGAAAGCCATTAAATAAATGTTTGCATGCACGGAAATATACAGATATCCAATAATATTTTTATAATGGTGTTGATATGTCAGCATTTTTTTGCAAAAAGTAACGATTCATGATCCATGCATTAGCTTGTTTTGAGATCCATTTTTTCTTAAAACGTATTTTAGTTTAGCTAACAAATATCCTCTGCCCTTCCATCAACTTTCCAAAATTTCCTTCCCATTTCGGAAACCTCCAAACCCCGCTCTCGGTGACAGGGGAGGGTTAGTCCTCTAGTTAGTGACTGTCCTGGGACCTCGATGGTTTCTTTGGCACTGGGCAAGGGAGAGGACCACGCATTGGACTCTAGTCACTCACTTTGCATAAGCAAAACTTTTGGGAGTAGAATCCATGTGCGTCCTCAGACTTTGACGACACGATGCATTTGTTGAATCTTGGTGGAATTCATAATTGCGCAAATCGAATATCACGCGCCACCCTGAATTTGAAATACTATCCAGGAATTCGTAAATATAAATAATTTGTCAATCATTCAATGAAATGTAAGTTTCCGTTTGGAAGTGATTGCGCCTGATATTGTAAACACTATTGAGACAGCTCCGAGTAAATTTTCTTTGGTTGATCCCAAAAAAATGAATACGCGTATTGGTAATGAACACCGCTCTCTGACATGATACGAGGGCAAAGTAGTCCACCCTACACCATGCACTGCAATTATAACATTCAAAATTCCCTGTCATCTTTTATTCCTCTATTCCCTAATGGAAACGAATAGAAAATAAATATAAACTGTCGTATTGTACTCATGTTATTGCACCCTATGTAATTTCACCCAGAACAATACATGTATCACCACACCACTGCGATTTCCATGGCGTTGAGCCGAAGTGCGAATTGACAATAGCGCTAAGCAAGACCTCTGTCATTGCCGCGCTTAAGTATCTGTGGGTATGGATGGATTTTGTAGTGAAATAGTTGTGTATTGGATCCTTTCATCCTTCAAACTATTTCTTCGCAACCTAGCGATAACACTATTTTTATTTCTGTGAGTAATTTCACTCTATGGTCACATATCGTGAATAACATTGAATTGATGTAGTGAGAATCTTAGGATATCTAGGTTACAGTTCTCCATCGCTATTTTACTTATGGTATTCATTACACTGTCATAGAGAGGCGTAGTCGAAGGCTTTTTCTTATGAATGGTTTTAATTTAAATTTCTGAGCTTCTGATTTAGTAAAAATCTACCGTTCCTTTGAATTTTACCTATCATATTTCACACATATTATTTTTAATCTACTTTTATTTCATTGGAATTTGATTATATGCCATAAGAACTGTATGTTGTCACACAATAGGATTTCATATGATTATATGTTTTTTGAAAGAAAACTAGGCGTTCTAAATTGATTCATTTTTTCCTTTATCTGTTTGTAATGTTTCAACAATGAAATTGAAAATGTGTTATTTACCTGTTCGTAACCCGGAAGTATAACCAAAATATTAGAATATTTACTTTTCCCACGAATGGCAAGGAATAACTGAAAAGCAAAAGGAGCTCTTAGAGTAAAGGTAATTTTCTTCTGTGAATAGTATTTATTATTTCTTTATTCATCCAATCTTTGTAGCGTCGTTTTCCTTGTTGCTAGCAGGTCGTCAGGTATACGTAGTGCATTATTTTGAACTTTTATCCTGGGGCGGTTAGCATCAACTTCATTATTTGAAATATTTTTCAAAGGCATTGGTTATTATCTGTTGAGCATATCTTAATTTTGATAATCCTCGTCTTATGCGGAATCACTCCCAACAACATTTTATCTGTGACATTCAGTGTAATATGTAGTAGTAGATGTTTTTCACTGCTCTGCGAATGCTTTTCAGAGTAAATGTGTAAATTTACACCATAGTGTTAGATGGCTCTCTAGTCAAGAACTCCCTCACAATTCAAATGCGGATCGTATATAAATCCCTAGCGGACGGAACAGATTTTATTAAAAACGGAACACGAGAATTCATTTTCAACCACCTGCCACTGAGAATAAATGGTATGGAAGAAATTTGCCTAAGTAGCCGTAAGTCTGACCTATTTTGCACTGACAGTGATTCTCAAGAACAGAGAAAATATTTATTTAGCATTCCGACACATATTGAAACTTTAGAATTATTTTTAAAATGCAATAAATAGATGAGATGGTGTATATTTATTTTAAGTTATTATATTTTACGTTATTTTATTCCATTCTTAAATCAACCCTTTTCAATTGATTTACCTGAAGCTGAGCTCTGCGAGACACATAGATGTAAAAAAAACATCGCACATTTCGTTGGTGAGCAAGCAATCACCTCACAGAACATATGTTCCCTTAGTTTGAATGCCTGACTAGTCTTTTCGTGCGATTTTAAGCGTATTCTGGGCTTAAAATTGAAAATTTTTATACTCCGGAAATGAAAATACTCATTTTTTTATTTAATAACAACAAATTCGTAAGCGTGCATCGCCTCTCAGCACTTCACAGGGAAACTTGAATCTTTGGTAGATGAGAGAAGTATTTAACTCTGACAGACATAGCAATCCCTCCCGTCCTCAAGCGCTCAAGTGGGTAATGACAGGGCAATCATCAAGGAGTTAGCAACTTAGCCAAACTACGTTGATCCATTAGGGACAGAAAAATTCTAACATGCGTCTGCCTGTTAAGAAGGAGGAGAATCACGGCGTCGCCTTTGGCTTGTAGTGAAATAGCATGGTGAAATAAATAAAAATTATAAGCTTTTAATTCTGTAAACGTTGACGTCGTGTACCGAAATTGAAGGCATTATGTATGTTTCAGAAATGTATCCGTAATAGGATATTGCAGAGGTTTTAGGCATTTATGCACATTCAAGGGCCCTGTTAAATAAAATGTTGAATTTATTTCCCTTTTCTCCTGCAAGTATTCTTGTACAGAATGCGCTTCTGCGTAATGTATGTTTAAGTACTTGTATATATACTTAGTGTCGTGCATGTATTTTGTGCCATACCGAATTATAAGGCAACTACATGTATTAAATTTTCCCCTCAGAGGTGAAAACCAGTATTATTTATGCGTTTAGGAAAAAACAGGTCCTAAGTTAAGTAAATGTTATAACGGGCATCGTTCCTGAACCACATTTGAATGAAATATTCAACATTTTGTTCTAATTAGGGTCCATTACAAAATCTCTGCTTGACAATATTTCGTTGATATAAACCTGCTTCGTAACATTCAAGTGACTCAATTGTTTATTCATACGATATATTAATTGCAGATTCAGCAATGAAAAGTGTTTTACGAGTGGTATGCATTCAATCAATTCAATTACTTAGTGATGCATTTATTGAGATTTGTGATGAATACTACCTTGATCAAAAATTTCCCGGAATTTATTCAGAAAATTAAAAATACAAGTTTATTCATCTAAATCTATATTGTCCCCTTCAAAGTAATCCCCATCGACTGCAACACACTTATGCCAGCGCTTGATCCAATCCTCGAAACATTTTTTATATTCGGTTTTCGGTATGTCCATCAGTGCTTCCTGCGATTTTTCCATTACTTCCTCTCGGCTGCTAAAACGCGTTCCCCGAAATGGTTTTTTAACTCGATTGAACAGAAAGAAGTCACAGGGAGCCAAATCAGGTGAATTCGGTGGCTGTTGGATGGTATTTGTTGCATTTTTCGTCAAAAAATTACGAATAATGATAGCACTGTGCGACGGTGCGTTATCATGGTGCAAAATCCACGAGTTTTCTGCCCATATTTCTGGTCTCTTTCGGCGAATTGCTTCACGCAAACGTCTCATAACGCCCAAATAATACTCTTTGTTTACTGTCTGGCCTTCTGGCAAAAATTCATGATGCACTACACCGTTGTAATCCATGAAAACCGTCAGCATTGCCTTCTTTTTTGACTGAAAACGACGTGGTTTTTTTGGTCTCGGCTCATTTGGTGAACGCCATTCACTTGCCTGATGTCTGGATTGCGTGTCGTACTCATAAACCCACGTCTCGTCTCCAGTAATGATCCTTTTGATGAATGTGGGATCCAATTCAGCCTCGCAAATCATGTCTTTTGCGACGTCAACACGGTCTCTTTTTTGCATGAAATTGAGGTCTTTTGGCACCAACTTTGCTGCTACACGACGGATACCCAAATCATTAACCACAATGTCTTGGGCGGATCCATAGGCAATGTTCAAGTCCTCCGCTATTTCTCTGATGGTTAATTTGCGGTTATTGACCAACATTTCTTTTACTTTATCAATTTTTTCACCGACTTTCGATGTCGATGGTCTGCCACTGCGTTCATCATCTTCGATTGACTCACGACCACTTCTGAACCGCTCGTGCCACTGGTAAACGACCGTTTTTTTTAGAGAATCGTTGCCGAAACACTTTTCCAACATTTCCAACGTCCGTGCGCCACTAAATCCGTTTTTTACGCAAAATTTAATACAAGTTCGTTGTTGCAAATTTAAATCCATTTCTGAAATTGTAAAAAATCGCCAACACACACAGAGATAGATGTACTCTTGGCTACGTAACTTTTGCAAATGTCAAGTTATGACACTAAGATTTAAAGGGAATATCAACAACAGATGTACCAATTTAACAAAAAAAACAGAACTCAAATCGGAACGATGGGAGCGCCACACGGTGGTTATTCCGGGAACTTTTTGATCAAGGTAGTATAATAATTCGGTTAAATTTATTTAAAAAATTAAAAATGAAAAAAAACAAATTTCAAAACACTTAAAATAAATATTTAAAAAATTAAATTTTGCTTAAAATATAAGAAAAATAATAATCTGAAAAATCAATGAATAGTTATGTGCCCAATATTCAGTGCTGTCATAAAGGTGAATAATTTGAATGTCGGAGGTTTGATACTGACGGGATTCTAAGAGCAAGAAGTTTTTAATTATTAACTAGGATGAAAACTTTCTTCTAAATAAATGAACGCTTAAATATTAATTAGGTTTTAAAAAAACATTCACGATGATATTGTAGGAGAATATACAAATAAAGTTGGAGACGTAAATCAGCTTTCTTATTACAATTTTCGAAGCATTTTGGCGAAATATACGTTTTGCAAATTTAACCACGCAGCAACAAGGTAACTTTAAAATAACGCATGAAGAAATAATCAAAAACTTTGTGTTTCCACAGGAATTTTCCCGTGAAACGCAAAGTATTTGATCCTTTCTTTGTGCGTTGCGAATGGATTTCCGCAAAGTATCGGCCTCAACCATCTCTCAAATTACTTTAAAATGTTGAGCTCTCTCTTTCCTGAACCTTAAGCTGAGATATGCTCTTACATTTAAACAGCGCTGCATCAAAAAGTTGCTGTGGAATGACTTGCCAGGTTCTACCTTATGATAAGTTGGCTTATACAAGACTCATATTATCATTAATTTAATTGTAAAACCCTCTATATCATAGGAATTTCCATAATTACAGTTTTAATAAGTGCTCAGTCAAAGAGTGAACTGTTTTGTTCTGGCTAACCTGTTGGTAAAAAAATGTATTATTGGTCAATTCATGTGTGAATGAATGCCAAGTGATTTTCACTTTTTGATTTTCTGAAGCTTGAGAATCATCCGAAGATGTCGAGTGAATTTTCCATTTCCCAGAGTTGAATAAAATCAAGATGATACTCTACGACTTGATCATTTCTCATGACCTTCTAGACTCTCAGTAAAAGATCTGTGGTCCCCTCATGTGTTGAAATTGTTTATTTTCCTCCTCAATTACCAAAAGCCATATCTGATTCAGAAATGGCGTTTGCCACGGGAAAGAATTATTGGAAAAATGCATTTAGTGTCCTATTTATTGGCCTATTCTTTTTCCTTATCGTCCATTCTTTATCGTGATGGGGTTATAATGGGGTTGGCGTAAAAAATAACTATTCACCTGGATACTTTTTCAAGCAGTCAGGCTCTTTTCCATCGAATTCATATCGAACGATACCTATCGAACAATACTTCGAATTGCAACTTTGCATTGCGATATCTGAAAAAAATTGTTTTCTACCTGTTCATAGCGACTCGAAAAATCGCGTCGTTAGTCAAAACTACCTCACTATAAACGCTTCTTAAGTGTAATGTAGTCATGTTTCTTATTTCATCTCTAACATTGAAACAGTACCAACATGTTACACATCTAAAACAATCCATTTCCCTCTAATTTCGGTTGCCTGAAAATTTTTTGGCTACCCTGTGACAATATTCGAAAATGTATTGAACTGATAAATATAATTTCTTCTTAACTATAAACAAAATTTGCCTGAAAGCATTTCAAAATGTTTTCAAAATTTATAAAATTCACTACAACCTTCGCATATGTATGGTTTAGCGAAGTTATTTTTCGATAATAATATATATATATATATATATACACATATTTATATATATATATATAAATACACATATATACATATATATATTTATTTATATATATATACATATATGTATACATACATATATATATATATTTTATAAATTTATAAATATATATATATATATATATATATATCTATATATATATATATATATATATATATATATATATATATATATATATATATATGTATATATATATATATATATGTATACATAAAAATATAAGGTATATATAAGGAAACGGGATAGGAACACACAAAAAGAACGAACACAATAAAGGTGGGGAAGGCGGAATCGAATGGATCACAAGAGTAAAAATATTTCCTTGACAGGGACTCGAACACCAGATCTTTCCACTTGCCGGGCGGATGCTCTTTAACCACTTGAGCTATGGTTCAATTTAGTTTTATTCGGTCTAGTATGTTACACTGCCTGTGTTTACATTGTACACATTGTCAGTTTACAGATTATGGTTACAGCATATTTTCTTTCCTTATTATGGTTACACACTTACATAGACATACATTCATGTACATTGCATAAAACAATTGCGACCATGAACAATACTGTGGAAGGAAATAATGAAGGCAGGGTTCACAAAATATACAAGGAAATATTTGGAATAGCAGCGGAACATTACATTTGGTTGGAATTATTGATAGCTTTGAAGCACAGTTATTCAGAAAAACAACTTTTTAACCACGGACGAAGTGTGTCCGCTACCGGGGGCAGCTACATCCATTCCACCAATGTTTGCATGCCTTTAGCGGAATGTTTATTCGCGGTTCTCTTCTGGGTGAATTCGCCGACTAGGGTGGTCATTATGAAGGATTTGAAGCTCGGAAAGAGCCGAAAGTTCAAGGTGATCAGATTCATGTCGGTAATGGCACCACCACCGAACACGTCCCAGGTTTTATAGATCTTTTTTAGAGCCTCCCATTCTCTGATTTTATCGTTGCATCCAAGGATCAGATGCGCGACGTTGTCTATTCGACCGCATGACGGACAAAGGGGTGAATTGGCTAGCTGAAGGTGGTGCCTCACTTCCCTCGTCATGACTGTGTTCGCGATTAGGTTAAACATTCCAGTTCGTGCCTCATCGTTCGCCCTTCTGATCGCCCAGTTTTTCCAAGAAATTGTTCTCTTGGGTGTATTTTGTTGCTGCTCGGTAAGCGCTCTGACATACAGGGTCTTGCCCCGAATTGCTTCTGCATCTCGCAGGAGAGAAGCGACATTTTTCGTTTCTTCAAATGCCCTCCGGTGGCATTAGTCGCGCGCGAGTTCCTGCCACGCGTCCTTGAGGAGTGCCTTGCGCCACGCGTCATCACCGCCGAGGATGCGCAGGCTGAGCTTCGCGTTGACCACCTTCGCCTTTAGAGCTGTATCGGTTAAATTGAGACCACCCTGCTCAAACGGGCCAAAGAGCTGGTTTCGGGACACTTTCTTTACGTAGCCATTCCAGATCATTTGGTTGGTCACTCTAATAAAATATGCATTGTATTTAGCGGGTAAGGGCCACAGATGGGCCACATACCATATCATTGGGAAGACAATCTGGTTGAGGAGGCGGACGCGGGTCACGATCGGGAGGGAAGGGAGTGAAAGCTTTCCAACACTCCATTTTACATGATGGTCAATAATTCCCCAGTTTCGCTCAATCGTGGGAGCCAACTCCTTCTCCCAGCAGAACCCTAAGATTTTGAGCGAGGGCGCTTCTGACCAACCGATGGAGGTCGAGGACCGGTTGCCCTTCAGCAGCAAATACCTGGATTTCTTGTTGTTGAGGAAGATACCACCCTGCTCATATGACGTTAATATGTCGTGGGCTAGAGCCATGTGGGACGGGTCGTCTACGAAGAGGGTCATGTCGTCAGCGTATGCGACGCCCAGGCAGACGGCGCCGTGACGGCGTACCCCGATTCCACTGCTCTGCAGTCGCCTTAGTATGTGGTCTAAGGCAAGGGTGAACAGCAGCATTGACAGTGGGCAGCCCTGCCGAACGGAGTTCCTGACGGGGATGGGCGGCGAGGTGGCATTGTTTATCCTAATTATAGAGTATGCTCCGTTGTACATCGTTGAGACGGCACGAATGAAGTACTCGGGGAAGGCCATCATCTTGAGGACAGTGAGAATCCATTCGATCCGGACCAGGTAAAATGCTTTCTCAAGATCGATAGCCACGAGTGCTAAAAAACGATCGCCATACAAGGGCGCGGAAAAAATAATGTCGCGAATTAAAAGTACTGCATCGAAGATGTTTCGCGTTTTTGACACGGCGTACTGGGATGGAGAGAGGACGATGTCGGCAGCAGCCGTCATAATATATCGTAGGACGTGCGCCAATATTTTATAGTCTGTGTTTAAAAGGGCGATTGGCCGGAAGTCATTGAACCACTTGGGCCGCGATTTCTTTGGTATAAACGTTATCACGGCGGTCCGCTGACTTGCAGTCAGATAGCCGCTAGTTAAAATACAATTAAAAAGGTGGGTTAAAATAGGCTTTAAAACATCACAGTACACTAAATAAAATTCAAAGGGTAGGCCGTCCAAGCCGGGTGCTTTACCCTTTAGGAACATGGAGGACACGCAGTCCAGTTCGTCTGAACTTATGTCTCGACAAAAATCGTCTTTTTGATCTGTAGATAGCGTAGGGAGAGTCTCCCTCCTTCCACGGAGGATACCTGTTAAAGGTGTTTTGAAAGTGCCGGCCCGCTTCCCTAAGGAGGTCGGTGTCACCGGCGGCAGATTCTCTGAAAGGGATTCTGTCTATATCGGAGCCAGAGTTGGATTTCATCCAGAGCCGAAGCTCAGATAGCGTTAGGGGGCCCTTTATGTCCGTGTCCAGTTCTTTGCCACTTTTGGGGAGCGTATTTTTGGAGCTCGTGGCCCAGGATAATTTGTTTTAGGGACGACACTTGGGCGTGGAAACCCTCCGGCGCCACATCCTTACGCAGTAGCTCTTCTAGCGCTCGGCGGTAAGAGATGGTGTAATATTTTTCCCTACGCCACTCAAAAGTTAGCCTTTTGATGTGGGTGACAATGCGGGGTTTGAAAACCTCGTCCCACCATAGAGCGAGGTTTCCACCGGGACGGAGTGCCGCGTTCAGTTGATACACCCGGGTGTGGATGGAATCACGACGAGTCGCGTTCTCCAACACGCGGAGGTCCATGCGCCACATGGAGCCGCAGCGGTGGACGTGCGCGCCCGGGGTTGTGTCCGGGCACGTAACTCTCATGATCACTGCGCAGTGATCAGAGAAGGACACCGGGAGGGTGTCCACTGTCTGGACATCATTCTTTAGGGATGCCGAGACGAAGAGGTAGTCAATCCGCGTCCGAGAGTTGGGCCCTGATCGCATGAAGGGGGCGGGACCGGCGCAATATGAACGCACTGCGTCAATCGCTCCAATGGAGTGAAGCATCAGTGAGAGTGTCCGGCTTGGATAGTATGTAACCCTATCCTTGTTCGAGGCAGTATCCTCTCGGCGGTAGATAGAGTTAAAATCTCCGCCCAATATGGCCTTCCCCGAGAAGGAAATCAGGTAGGGGAGGAGAAGTTCATTGAAATATAGTATGTTTTGCGCTCTGCCCTCGCGCGCTCACCGGAGGGAGCGTCAAGGTTTGTGATATGGACACCATTCATGATAACGGACGTTATTCGGCCCGAGGGGTGGTGGCGATCATGAGAAAACGGAATGCCATTTCGGACTTCGGTGGTGTTGCCAGAATGACTTTCGGCGAAATTGCCGATAGCCTGAAAGATGTTTGCATCCCAGACTACGTCCTCCTTTACCTCTTGAAGGAGGATTACATCAGCCCTAAGATCGCGGAGAAAGCGTTGGAGAACTGCAATTTTTAAAGCGCTATAAACGTCAGCAATGTTAAGCGAAATAATATTCATTGGTGGAATGAGAGGACAGCTATGGGCACCGGACATCACTTACCAGAGTCCTGGTCGTGGCTTACGTCGCTTCGGTCGCGGCTCGAACCCGGGCGACGAGTGCTTCGCCGCTTCCCGGGACGCTTCGCCCGACGGGTCGACGATCGAGGTCTCGAGTTGTCACCCGTACCTCCCCTCCGACCTCGTCCGAAGAGGAAGACCCAGCCGTGGTCTCTACGAAGAGTGGGTAACTCGGCGGCATTCCACGGGGGGCCCTCTTCAAGCGAGCAGAGCTGTGGGCCATCCATCCATCCATCAGGCCAGGAGGTGGTCTCAGGAGGGGCTGGGTGGCGGACTGGTGGTCATCTGCCGAAGGGGCCCCGTCGGGAGAAATCAGAGGAGATCGGTTGCATTGGTCCGCCTCTAGAGGAGCCCTGGGAAGATCGTCGACACCTTGGCTGTCCTCAAAGGAGAAGGACGGTGGAATGTCTGGAATTGTTGACGTCGACAAAGTTTTACTCGTACATAGAATTTCCCGCGCCGCTCCTAATAGTCAGGGTGGGAAAAAAATTACTTGGGGTATGTGGAGTCAGGCTAAGCTTTGACGAAAAGCAGGTCTCAGTGCTAAACAGGCTGTGGAAGCGGTAGGACGGAAGTTTTGTAAACCTCTGCGCAACGATCGTTAAACGAAGAAAATGGAATCGACAATCGAGCAACGTTTCGCGATTACTGTGTTTGTGAAAAAAATGTCTTGAGGGGGCTAACAAAATGATTCGCGAGGCTTACGGGGACTGTGCTCTGCTCTGCGTACAAGTTTCAAGGTAGTTAAAGGCCTTTAAGGAGGAGCTGGGATGAGGTTACCATGAACAACGCTTTGAGCAGCCGTCAACCAGCAAAACCGACAACAATGTGGCCCGTGTTCGACAATGTTTGCACTCTGACCGTCAATTGAGCATCCAGTTGGTTTTCAATTAACTGAACTATTGTTTGCTGTTGCATTTTTGATTTTTACTTATTAAAAGGATTATCAGGATGAGAAAAGACATCTCCGCTACCTGGTAACTCAATCACGACAACGTCTATTGCAGCAACGTGCTACAAGTCCGCCAGTTTCTGGCCAAACACCATGTTCCAACGCAGCTCCACCCCATCTATAGCTCTGACGACATCCCAGCAGACTTCTTTTTATTCCCTCGGATTAAGGCTAACTTGAAAGGAACCCTACCTTCGTCCATGACAGATTACTTTTGGAACACTAACTATATGTATTTGTGTGTGTATATGAATATATATATATATATATATATATATATATATATATATATATATATATATATATGTATATATATATATGTATACTTATGTATATATATGTATATATATGTATATATATATATATATATATTATATTATATTATATTATATTATATTATATTATATTATATTATATTATATTATATTATATTATATTATATTATATTATATTATATTATATTATATTATATTATATTATATTATATTATATTATATTATATTATATTATATTATATTATATTATATCATATCATATCATATCATATCATATCATATCATATCATATCATATATCATATCATATCATATCATATCATATCATATCATATCATATCATATCATATCATATCATATCATATCATATCATATCATATCATATCATATCATATCATATCATATCATATCATATCATATCATATCATATCATATCATATCATATCATATCATATCATATCATATCATATCATATCATATTATATTATATTATAATTAAGTTATCCACCGGTTAAGGTAGGTTTTTGGTTGAACTTAACTACTAAATACCTGTAAAATATTTTGCAGGTAAACCTATCTGATTTAACGAATTCCCCGCCCACTTTCATTCCTACCTCCAGTTCTACCCATGCCTCTTTGATCATTTCCTTTGCATGCAGGTTGAACAGCAACGGTGATAATGGGCAACACTGCCTTGCTCCTCTTCCTAACACTGCCCATTCGGACTCCCCGTTCCCAACCCCCATCTGAGCAGTCTGAGACATGTACAGGTTGTGGATTAACCTCCTATCCCTCTAATGTATAACTATTTTTTACAATATACTCATAATTATTTTCCAATTCAGTCCATTTCACGCTTTTTCGAAATCTACGAAACAAGGAAATACCTCCTGGTTGTATTCTATATTCCTCTCGATTAATAATCTCATTACTTCAATGGCATCCCGCGTACCTCTTCCCTTCCTGAACCCAAAAAGATCATCTAACTAATCATTTGCCCTACTCTCTATCCTTTTGTTTATGATCCTGAGAACGACTTTAGCTGTGTGGGATATCAAACTTATTTTCCTGTAGTCCCCACATCATGTAGCCTTTACCTTTATCGGAGCAGGAACTAAAAATGATTTCACAGTCTTCCTGCCCGATTCCTTCCTCATAAATATTACAAATCAGCCCATAAATCCTCTTCCTCCCACATTTTCCTAAACATTTCAATAAGCCCGCGGGAATGTAATCCACCCCCACGGCCTTATCTAGATTCATCTCTCTTAACGCCTTTCCTATCTTATCGTCTAGTATGCCTGGACCTAAGCTATCTTCCTCTAAGTCATATTCTGTTTCAATGGCTTACTTTGTTGGTCCAAGTTCTTTACCGTACAGTTCTTCTATATACTCCTTCCTTCTATGTTGTATCTTTCTGCGTCGACTATTACCTTACCCGCCTTATCTCTAACTGTTAGCATAGAACTTTCTTTCTTACTTCCCGATAAGGAACTTAGCTGTACAGCGCACCGATTTCACCCTTCCTCTTCAGACTTTCCATATCCTCGCACTGCGTCTTCCACCATGCTTCTTTTGCTTTACTTGTTGCCCGCCTCAATTTATTGTTTAATTCTTTGTGCTTCATTTGGCCTAACTCTGTTATTATCTTATTCCATTTTTTCCGCTCAACCATCTTTGTAATCGTCTAATCCGTGATCCATGGTTTCCTAGTCCTTTTAGCGTTAACGGTTCCAATAGTGTCTGTTGTTACTTTAGATAACCCTTTTCTTGATCCTTTCCCATTTTTCTTCGATTTTACTTAGCTCTTGACCATCCTTCATGGTTTTCTCTACCGCCTATTTGTATTCCTTCCTTTTCAAACCATTTGATGCTTCTACATTCCATTTTCTAACTCGCCGACCCTGCCTTATCTTTTTGAGACGAACGCTACAATTCATAACCACTAAATTGTGGTCAGAGTCCGCATCCGCTCCCGGGAAGCTGTGGGAATTTATCACACTGTTCCTAAACCTGAGACTAACCAGGATATAATCTAGCTGATACCTCTCTGAGTCACCTGGCATTTTCCATGTATACCTGCGTCTTTTGTGGTGTCTAAACCAAGTGTTGGTGATGACTAGCCCCTGTCTCCTGCAGAACTCAACTGCTTTCTCCTCGCGGTCATTCCTGGGGCCTAAACCGTAGTCCCCGACCTCATTACCATCTCTCCCCTCGCCCATCGTCGTATTCCAATTTTCCAAAACTATCAAATGTGTCCCTGTAGGAACACACGCGATCATGTCCTCTAACTAATCGTATATCCTATCGACCTCTTCTTCCTTATGGTTGCTCGGTGGCATGTATACCTGAATAATAACCAAGTTCGTCGGTTCTGCTTTTATCTCTACTAGTAGTATTCTATCCGTTACCTGCTCTATGTTGACTACGCTTCACCCTACCTCTTCATTTAATACTATGCCAACCCCTCGTTGGCTCTCGTACCTGCCGCGGTCTATTATTCTATAATTATCACTCCAGTAATCCCCTCTTACCTTCCATCTCACCTCACATAGACCTAAAATATCTATATTTCCCCTTTCCATCTCTCACTTAGCATTCTCCAATTTCCCTGTCCTTATCATTGTCCTATCATTCCACCTTCCTATTCTAACTAATTTGGTCTTCTTCTATGTCTTCTGTCCGGCTGCTGCCGGGTTTCCCTTGCAAGTGTTTCGTGGGATGACGACCGCGGAAGCCTTGCCTCCCCCGCTGCCGGGCACGACACACGGCCGATTGGGCTCCGTAGTTGGCAGGACTCAAAATTTCTGTATTGTCTATCATTTAAATCTTGGGAATGATAATTAAGGTGGCTTCCCGTTGCCTTCCTCAATAGTGTTTTTAATGTGGCACCATGACCCTGGCCACCTCACTGAGGAACAGACGCTGCGTGGACTACCTTTAGTCTGGCTCCTAACCTTCGACCTTTCTGGCATGGGTGACCCTACCAGGAGCAATTATTATTACTCCCACCAGCACAGCTCTAGGGGTCATCGGAACGCACAAGCCCTTCCACCACGTCGAGGTTGTAGTCCGGGGAGGGGATAATATATTATACGAATATTAAATATAAATTTAATATTAATATGATAATATATAATGTAATGTCCATCATATTATTAACATTAGTTTGTCTGTCAGCAAGGGGCTGCAAGCACTGCTGAGGTGATTGGAAATTCAGTGCGACAGGTATGGAATGAGAATCAGTATTAATAAATAAAGGTTTTGCGATTTTCTAGAAAGAAAAAAGTTCTGCCGAACATTAAAATAGGAGGGCAAAAACTAGTGCAGGTAGAACAGTTTACTTATTTCGGAAGTGTTTTGGACCAACGCGGTCAATGTAGTAAGGACATAGACTTTTGCAATGTGGGTGTGAAGAGGAATGGAGAAGATGAAAGGACCGAGATGAAAACGAATGAGGAAGTACTTGGTATGGTGGTCGAAGAGAGGGGTGTGTTGGGAGAAATCCTATGGAGGCAGGAAAAGTGGATGAAGGGGGTATTGACCGGCAGAGGGATGTTGAAGACTGCAATTGAGGGGAGAAGGTTATGCGAATGAGGAAAGGGCAGGAGCAGGATAGGAATATCGGGTGGGATTAAGGGAGGAAGGAAGTACTCAGAGATGAATAGGGAACTGATGTAGACTAGGTTGCTGGGTTATGTTTTGTTAGGAGTCACAAAATATTTATTTATCTTGTAGCGTCCATCCAAAAACCTACATTGATCCGTAGATTGCCTAGTAATAATGATAATATAATGTACAATATTTCCTGATTTGTTATGGTTCTAATCTTTACTTACCCCCTTAATTGTCTGTCTCACTTTTTGTTAAGCTGCCATTTTTCTTCCCTGCTTAGCCAAGAAATGCGTTATGGATACAATCATCAAATCTGCCAGTGAAAGAATTTACAAAAATAAATTTCAAAAGTATTTGGTTCACGGATATACTAGAAGATTATTTGTAATGTCGTAGCTCAGTAGTTTCTCTTTAATAGGGAGGACTATTCCCAGGCTTCAGTCACAAAAATGGAACATTTATGATCGACTGATCCTACATATAATAAATATATGACTCTTCATTGTCATTACTGCAGCACGCGCAGAGGTACCTTTAACTAGTAGATGCTCAGCTCAGTGTAGAACTATTAAACTATTATCTGAGAGCATGCGGCCGGGAGCATCACGGTTCGGGTCTTCTCGATCGCGAGACGCTCAATCAACATTTGTGCTTGGGCCGAGATGACTCCTACCGCCGAGGCGGCTTTCGCCTCGGAGGTAGGATACCGGAAGGCCCTTTCCCAGACAACTGAGCAAGTACGTACATTTATAAGGGATTGGAAGAGAAGAACTGTCATTGTCACTTTTTAAATATAATCGGCGTTACTCCTTCCTCCCAGTGATTCGCCATTTTTCAGATTGACACACTCGGGCATGAGTTACAATGGTTAACACCTGAAGAGATGACTTGTGTATTCAGTTCAACTAAACTCAATAATTCGTGAAGGGATGTCCGTCGCGGATTTGCTCACCTACTGTAGGGCTTTGCCCTTTATTTTAACGCCAAGTGAAAAGCTGTACCTGAATTTTTATCTCTAAAATTTAAAATAAAAAATATTCAATAATACAGGGTGCGGCACATAACATCCTTTTTTCAAATGCAAAACGCTTTCAGAGAAGGAAGCTATGCTGCCGCAGCCTGTATTAAAGTGAACGTAGCAGTCCGTTAAGTTGAGGTTGGTATACTGAACATCTACATCTACATCAATACCCTGCAAGCCACCAAAAAGGTGTGTTGCAGGGGGTGCAGCACCAGGAGGAAAGGGTAAGGGATGAGGGGGTTAGGGTTTTTCAAATGAATGGGGAAAGGTGAGGGGAACCTGAAAAAAATATATATAAATATAATCGTAGAACCATGCGCAATCGCTACCTTGTGGGTGAATACTTATTATGTCGAGCCAGCTCCTGGGGGATTTCGATTACCAGCATTCTGGTCTCTTATTGTTCTTGGAAAAAATGACCATTTAAACCTATCTGTCTTGCAGTCTATCTCTCTAATCTTATATTCGTGATTCTTCCGCCCGTAATACGTTGGGGTTCGTATTATGAAGGATCCGGGTTCAATTGTGGGTGACCCTATTGGTACACTTAGCTTTACCCAATTATTGTGAAGTTCTTGGGTAAGAAGTCTTTCTGTGAAGTCTCCCCCTGTTCTAATGTTTGAATTTCACACGTCTTTGGGTTCATTGCCAAGTGAATTCCACCTAAATCTATCAAACTAGACTTCGGGTTTTTGTTGTGTTAAAGATTTGGCTCCCTTACCCATATAAGAGGTATGTCCAATAAATACGCCAATTGAGGCCATGAAAACTTTATTTTGCAAAAGTTGGTCTACATCGATTTTGTCCCCTTCAAGGTACACTCCATTCATTGCTATGCACTTATTCCATCTTCTCTTCCGCCGTTTAAAGCACCCTCGGAAGTCCTCGGCAGTTAGGCGTTTTAGTTTTTTCGTCGTTTCATGCTTTATTGTGTCCATATCTTCCCGGTCATGTACCCTCGTTACATTTTTGCATTTTTGAAATAGGAAAGAGTCGCAGGGGTCGAGATCTGGCGATTAAGGAGGATGATTAAGGACGGTGATTGAATTCTTTTGCCAGAAACTTGCGACCAATCAATACTGAATGTTCTGGTGCATTGTAATGGTGGAGGATCCATCCATCGCCTTGGATGAAATTTGGTCGCACACGACGCACGCAATCTCTCAAACGCTTGAGAACTTTCGGGTAGAACTCAGCATTTACTGTTTGTCTTTCAGGAAAAATTTCATGATGAGCAACACTTAAGACATCAAAGGAAACCGGGAGTATGACTTTGATTTTTGATTGGCGTTTCTTGATTTTTAGTTTGATTGAATCCTCTGGAAAACAGATATTTTCTTCAGAGCATTATCACCGTAAGCAGCTGTCAAAATTTCATTAATTTCTTGATCACGTTTAGCGCACTTAACCAAAAAATCTGATGTTCATTCGTTGCTCCGTGAATTCGTCAATTTCCATTTTCGACAAATGGTAAAAAAGGACAACAGACACTATAACATAACTGGCACCATACGCACAGCTCGACGATCCGCCAAGCACAGACGGCTCATTGGGTCTCAGGCGACTAGGGCCGCTGGTGGGCGGGGCTACAATCCGTGCAATGGCCGCCAGATTGCACCAGTTGGATAAACCGAGGCCTGGCAATTTTATAATTTGGAGTAAATATAGTATTTGAAATCTGTCGGAATGAAAAATACATTCTACAAAATACCAACTCAGTTACGTACTTGTAACTCACTAAAAACTCTTCCAACTTCTCTGTGTCTTTCTCTGTCATACTTTCACTTCATCTTTCTTGTTTTATGTTTCGATTGATTTGACAGAGAAACCATTTCAAAGGTTGTGCACGTATTAACTGATCTCGTACTGGCTCTGGTAATGTGAGGTTATCCTTTTCATTCTTTTTTGATTTCCTGTGTAAATGAAATTATTTCAGTTAGTAGTCATCATTTAAATGTTACATTTATTCTGATTTTAAAAGTGGTGCAAGTTCAATTGTCAAGTAAACACTGAGGAAACGCAAAGTATTTCGTATGATGCGGTTAGTGTAGTCAGAAATCCATTGGAAACGGCGTAAAAAATATAGAAAAATCTCATTGCTTACTCGCAGGAGGTACATATTTTGTATGCTATTTTTACTAATTCAAGGCATAAGGAAAGTGAACGTGTAGGAAACGTTCTTTTGAGCCACAGTGTCTAAGACAAAATGAGAGCAAACGAAATATTGTCTTAAAAATTGTATTAAATTTCAATTATTTTCGATAAAAAATTGATATAGCAAACCTTGTTGCGATAATCTCCTTTCAAAAATATTTTTAATTTAACCTAATTACTATGCATACTGTATAGTAACGCGCTGGCTACAACAAGAGCACGGCTGTCATGATTTCCGCCATGAAAGAGAAGCGAAAGTAGTTTAAGGGAAGATATACACTCATGCAATGAAATTTCACTTATCTTTGAGGTTTGGTCGTTTAATTGTGAAGAAAGAACGAAGCGTGACCTCAAGTGTTCAATTGGAGTGCCTAACTTCCTAAGGTACCTTTGCTAAAGGAAAATGACGTGTACTCGTATGATAATATGGTATCGGTCGCGTGCTTCAGGTGTCAAAAATGCGATGAACACTTTTTTGGGGATAGATTATCCTTTAGTTCAGCGTATATAAAGCTCAGCCTTTAAAAATGAAAATTAGGTAAGATTTCAATCTGGTGGCATCTGTCATGGCTATGGAAGAGTGTCTTTGATTTGATTCGGTGGCGTCTAGACCAAGATTGAGAGTACCGGCAGTTGTGACTGGCTGGCTCGCATTTAGGTCTAAATTATCGAAAACTGGTGCATTTAGTACTGGTCATCTTGTGGTACAATATTTTGAATTTCTTTGCACCAGATGTGCAGAAAGTCTGAGCAACGCCCGTGTGGTGGTGCTTGTGAACTGCAAGGTGGACCGAGGCGTAATGCTAAAAACGAACCATTTTTAATTAAATAAGTTTATTAAATTATGACTAGTTTTTTAGCAATCGTTCATTCGTTCGGTCGAAATAACTTAAATTGATTTTATTGATTAGCATATTTCAACTAAAAGTGCCAACATCCAGTGGAGTTCGCTGTTTTTTCTGATGATTGTTTAATCCTAATGGCATTCGGAGGAACAAAGTAATTTTTAATTCACTTTTTCCCCACCCTGATGAAAAAATCTAATAAACAATTTACAAGTTATGATGCTAACTAAACTTCAGTTAAACACAGTAATCAACCCGAAGGTCGGTTTAGTAGGTGATGGTAGAGTTCACCCAGTACTAAGCCCTATACGGCGCGTGAAAATTCACACATCAGGGTAGGGGGGCCAGTTCCTTTCCCTGTGCCGGTTATCGTTTCCCAGGAAGACCTGGTACCGAAAAATCTCAAAGCTTGGGTGGAGCTACAGGTGCCCAGAGTGCCTTTCCCGGGAATCGAACCCGGGACCCTCCGGTCAGCAGTCCAACGCTCTACCTCCTGGACTAACGCAACGCATAAACTTCAGTTAATGATGATGTTTTATCTTTAGTGCTCATTACTGTTTGTATTTTTAAATATCGGTGAATGAAAAAAGATTTATTACGTGAAAGCACCCGTTTTCCTCTTGTAACACTGGATCAGACGAGTAAACCATTGGAGTAGCAGTCAGGGGAGAAGAGATTCCTCCGTAACACGACGT
Organism: Hetaerina americana; assembly: GCF_022747635.1. Classification (NCBI taxonomy): domain Eukaryota; kingdom Metazoa; phylum Arthropoda; class Insecta; order Odonata; family Calopterygidae; genus Hetaerina; species Hetaerina americana. The sequence goes on along the minus strand of NW_027286719.1, from coordinate 8,939,814 downwards.
TGGAGAATGCTGAAGATCAAATGGACAGATGCATGAGAGAGAAAGAGGCAAAGATATTATGTACATGATATGAAAGGGAAAAATTAGATGGATTGGACCTTAAGGCATGAGTGATTTGTTAGGGACATAACAGGAGGGAAACTGCTCAAGGAATACTATGGGACAAATACCAACACCAAGCCAAGAAAAATGTTTTTGGCCAAAGATCACTCAGCGAGTAAATGAATTGACATTACAAAGGAAATGTTTGAGGCCTACCGTTAATCTTTAAATGGCAATGTCACTGTGGTTGATGAAATTAAATTTTATGTTTTCATTTTAGTCACTCATGATCTCCCTGCAGCATCAATCAATAGCGAGGATATCACTTCGTCAGAGCCGGCTCGATTTATTCCTCACGTTCGATGCTACTTTCGATCGCCGTCATGCTAACAAAAAGGAAGAGCTTTAAAGGATGCATTGCCTCCTCCCTCCAAACCTTCCTTAGCCAACTACATGTTATTAGAGGATTCCCGCTTTCGCTTCTGTTCCCCTGCCTTACTTAAAATACGTACAGTAAAATTTAGATTCAAATGAAAATTATATAAAATTCTATTCATACAGAAATCAAGCTCTACATTGCATTTAATAGTTTGTGTGTGCAAATGCAATAAGTTCGCCGGTGATCGACGTGACTTAATGGATGTCATTTATTCGAAAGCAGTTCGTGTATTTTTGCTCCAATAATCAAAATATACTGCACCATTTTATATAATTGTTTGCAGTTATGCTCGGTTTTCTTATGTCTTTCTGTGCCAAATTCCATGTCTGGGTTTTTGATACTGTAGGCACTCTTCTATTCTACGCTTAGCGGTGCCTTCTGTTAGGCACGTACTGCATAGATTAGTCTTTGATTTTCCTATTCTATTGAGGTAGTGTTCAAACTTTCCGTGGCCTGGTAGGAGTTGCGTCGCTTTATTAGTTAGCTTAAATTTTATCTTTAGCCTTTCAATGATTTCTAGGAATATTTCTTTGGTGTGAATACCTTTATTGGAATTCTGCCAGTCTTTATTCCACTGATGGATTGTTTGTTCTATGAGTATTTCTTTTAATTGATTTGGCTTAGGGCGTGATTATGTTCGATCTCGGAGTTGAATTATTTTGTGCCTTGGCCCGATTTGACTTCGATTATGCTAATTCTATCTATGACCTCGCATTTTAGAGGTTGTTTTCCGGTAATTAAACATAGTGCGTCCATGCTGATTGTCGAGTAATCTTTGCTAATTGATGAGAGGCAGGGTCTTTTTGCTTCTCTAAGTTTTCTTTCGATTCTGGTGTAGTTAACCTTATGACTCCAAATGGAGCAGCCTTAGGTAACAATGGGTATGCTACCGCTTTGTATATCAATTGAAGGGAGTCGGTTCCAAAAGTAGTTTTGTAATATCTGCGGGCAGCTTGAAGTATTTTCAAGGTTTTACTGATTACGAAATTAATGTGGGCCTGATAAGTTAATATTTCGTCTAACACAATCCCCAATTACTTAAAAGTTGATGTGCGTCGGATATTGCTGTTGGGGATTTTAACAGTGGGGTTCATATACATTTAATTTCCAAAGACAATGTATTCTTTTTTGGTTGTTAAAATCACCAATATATTAACTATTGCCCATTCTTCTATTCGTCCGATGCAAGTTTTTGTCAGCTTTTCCATTATAGCGCTTGAGTTAGCCAATAGACACAGCCAACAGACACAGCCAATAGACAAAGCCAATAGACACAGCCAATAGACAAAGCCAATAGACACAGCCAATGGACAAAGCCATATCATCGGCAAAAGCTGCATTAAGCTGCATCCCGTGGGGAATTCTTTCCTTTAGACCTGGTCAGTAATTAGGTTCTATATTAACGGGCCCAAAACAGAACCTTGTGGGTAGCCCCTGGTGAGGATTTTCTTTGTTGAAATGGTTTTCATTTTGACCTATTAGTAAAATAATTTGAAAAGGGTCTAATTAGGTTCGACGGATTTTTTTATTTTTTAATTTCCTGAAGGATAGAAGGCCACCAAACACAGTCAAATGCACCTTATGTGATTGAAAACAACTAAGACATATATATATATATACATATATATATATATATATATATATATATATATATATATATATATATATATATATATATATATATATATATATATATACATATACATATAAACATACTTTGATTATTTAAGTTATTTAAGTGAGCTTTGAATGCACCTAATGCGCTTCTGTTTTTCCTTAAGCCATATTGATTAAGATGATATAGCGTGTCCTCGCGAATTATTTGTATTCTCTCTTTAAATACCTTTTCGAATATTTTCCCTAGGCCAAGGAGGAGTGTGATAGGACGAAAACAGCTAGGATCTGCACGGTCTTTTTCTTTTGATTTTAAACTTGTACGTTGGGTTCCAGATTTCTGAGTGTCGGGGAAGTGTGATAGAGGGCAGGCAGTCGTTGTAAATATTTGCTAGAAAATTTGTTATTGTCGTAACAAGTTTTTTTATAACAAGGCCTTGGATTCGGTCATGTCCAGGTGCTTTGGTCGGTTTAATCTGGCCAATCGCTTGGAGAATATTGGAGAGCTTGGAGAGCACAAGTTTTTTAGACAGGATTATTTAAATTCTTTTCTGAATTGTTTGTGTTCCTTGTTGTCGAATGTGTCGTCCGGAAGCAAAAGGTCAAGGCAGAGCTTGCTTTTTTCCTCCAACAAAGGGATTTTCCCGTCGTCCCTGAGGGTAGTCCTAAGGATGGTTGGCAGCTTTATTTTTTCCGAGAACAATTTGTAAATGAATCCCCTAACATTTTCTTTGAGGTTTCGGGAGCTGAACTTCTCTCATGATTTGTTTTTAAACTCTTTCAATTTAAGTTTATATTCTTTAGTTTGAACTTGTATCTACTTCTTAGGATATTTTTGTCTTTCGTTATACATTTCTGGCATTCTCAGTTTTTTGACCTTTGCTTTCCAGTGTTCCGGCTTCACGGTCCACCAGGGGTTTTGGTTTTCCGTTTTAGTGTATTTTGGTATGCTTTCATTCGTGGTTTCTTTTATTGCTGTAGTTAACCTGTCCATGCGGAGGTCAATATGCACAGTTGTTCGGGTCCATATTAAATCTCTATCGATGATGGTTAATTTATTTAGGAATTTTCCATTGAAGTTTTCCCAATTTGTGCTTCCAAAGCTGAATCTAACTTGTGGAAGTGATGTGTTTTTATTGTTTCTAATATTAAAGGAGATTAGTCTGTGGTCACTAGTGATCTGGTCTCCTATGACCGTCCATGCTCTGACTTTTCCTAGTAATGATGCGCTAATCAGAGTTAAGTCGATGTTAGAGGATCCGTTTAAGCTATGGAATGTCTGCGGTTCGCCGGGTTCATTTAATATAAATAAGTTGGATGATGAAATGAGGTCTTCAAGTTGGTTTCCTCTGGAGTCTATTGTTGGGTTGAACCAAGTTTCGCCCTTCGTATTTGAGTCCATGGGTACAATAATTTGTTTGAGCTTAAATTTTTCAACTATAGCTTGGAGTTGGGTTAGAAAAGGTGGGATATCTTGGCTTGGTGGGAAGTAGGCACTTACTAGGATAAAGGATTCTGAGGTTGATCTCAATTCTACTTCCGCTATGTACTCGTCAGTGAAGCTGCTTATTTCCAAAATATCCAGGTCTTTGTTGTGCACAATTATTGCGGCAAAGGCTCTTGATACGGCTCTTGTGGGGATGATTCTCGTCTGTTCCTTGTCCCGGAGGGATCAGGTGGTTCTTGGTTGATTGACTCATGTATGGTCCTTGGACCAGGAATGTCTCCCTTATCATTCTGATTTCATCAGTTGGTGTTTTAGCCCGTTGAGGATTTATGTGGGCTATATTCAAGTAGTTTTTAGTCGGTTACATAGTAATTGATCTCAATTAGATCCTGAAGCCGTCTCTGGTAGACACTGCATGCATGGTCGTTGGCTTTGTGGCATGTATCTTCAATTTTCGCCAGCTGGCCTTTGGCTTAAGTGTTTGTATTAACTTAGTTTGTGCAGAAGTTTGGTCTCCAGAGCATTGTGGACATACTAAGGTAGAGGCATAACAAGCTTCGGAAACTTGACCAAACGTTTGGCATTTGCAACATTGTGAATTGTGTGTGAACGAAGTTCATATAATCACTGATCCTTTGTGAGTTGTAGCCGATATATATCCATTAAGTGGTGTTTAGAATTTTCCTAGAAATGTGATCAACTTCTATGACAATTTATTCTATCACTCTCTCGTTTACCAACCTTAAAAAGCGTTTTAAAATGGGCAGTCTCGATGAGGTCATTTTGTTCTTTGATGCAGTTGACTTCACCGGTGACCGTTGTTTGACGCCAGCTACACACATCCTCGGTTTGTTCTTTCCTCTTTCTGCGTTTTTAGTTTGTTTTCCCTAATGCAAGGGTACTCTTGTCACATTTTTCCTGGTCAGGATTTTCAGTTTTTAATTTAATCCGTAATTTCATCTTTTTTTTAATGAACTAGTTTTCTGGTTACCGACTATGTGACGAACGGTGTCACTTACAGTGCTACATTCGTTACCTATGCACGAAAGTTCCGCCTCCCCAGATGGGGAGGGTGGGTTGTCAAACATGACTGAAGGTATCGTTTACAATGTTCAGCGTCACATAAATAAAATCACAAAAATGTGGATACAGAATCACGGAACATTCGTTAAAATTATCGACCAACAATGTTTCAAGTCGCTTTTACGGCTTCTGAAAGAAGCTACTTCCAGCCCTAGGCTGTTTACAGCATGTGTCTTGTAGTTTTTTATTCTTATATAATTTTTAATGAGTATAGGCGTTTGCTGTTTCGGGGGAGTGAGTCCGGGAGTGCTTACCTAGGCATATGCTCTTGAGGTGTTGCTGCTTTGGGTCCCCGATGGGCCATTTGGGCTTTAGGGTCTTAGTCCTAGATGGACTCAAGGAGCGGATTTCCCGTGTTGGTCAGGGCTGCTGTCAAGTTGTATGCCTACTCTTTGAGAAACTGGAGGATTGGAGGGATCTTTAGATCTTTTCTTATGCCACTGTTTCGGATGAACCAAGGCGCGCCGACTAGCCTCCTGAGGATATTCATTTCGGTAACTTGAGTCTTTTTGAGGTGGGTTGTAGCCACCTGGAGCCACGCCGGAGCCCCGTGGCAGAGGAGCGGTCTTAAGATACTTACGTAGTGCCCTTGTTTCCCCCAGAACTTTACCTGAGGCGTTGCTGATATGGCGGGCCCATCGGAGTCCTTTGTCCAGTATGACTCCCAGAAAGGAGGTGTATTCCTTCCTGGGGATCACTTTAGTGCCGAAATGGATGGGAGGACCCAAATCTCCAATCCTTCGATGAGAGAAGGTTATATGGGAGCACTTAGTGGGAAATGCCTTCAGCTTCCAGTCGTCCATCCAGTCCTCTAAGTTGTCGAGGGCCCTCTGGAGCAGAAGGGTTGCCCACGTTGAATTTTCCGCCTGAGTAGATATAGTTGAGTCGTCGGCATATAAGTATAGATTTGTGCCACCTGGGTTTGGAAAGTCGTTCAGGAAAATATTGAATTACAGTGGCGAGAGAACAGATTCTTGCGATACTCCAAAAAGTATCGATTTAAGCAATAGCAGTACAGCCGAGAAAACGGGCACTTCTGGTTGGGACCTTGTGCCACTTTTTGAAAGTAAATCACTGATTGGCACCAAATTCACTCAAACACAACATGTTGGGGAACAATCACAAAAATGGAAATCGGGCCAAGCAAGGCCGAGAAAACAGGCACTCCCGGTTTCAAAAACGTATCCCGGTTATGAATCACGGAACTGATTCCCACCAAAACCCACCAGAGACTCACCTTCTATCTTAGCGCCAACCCTGGAGATATTTTAAAATTCAGGGGTGGCGCCACTAAGATATCAAGCACTTTCGGTTTCCGCCAAATATGGCTATCTCCGGAAGTTCTGCATTGATTTGGCTAAAAATTGATGTAGGCACAATTATTTACCACACGAACACTTTTTTAATATTTCAGTATGATATATCCGGGGAATAACTGATCGAAGCACTTTTCCACTTGATAATTTTTTATTTTACGACCGGGTTCGATATATCTAGGGGTTTTTGAAAAATTAGTTGAATACCGGATTTTTTCGCACTTTTTTCCAATTCTACCGAACTTGCAAAAATTAAGGTAGACGCTTCACTAGCGCACAGCAGTTGCAAAACACTTGCGCAAATACGCACAGAACATTCCCAAAAATTCCGAGGAATGACTTATCCAAAATTGAAGCTTTAGGTTTACAAATCGCTCGCAGCACGGAGCTCATAGCCGATAAGTCCGACTCTTCCAACGAACGATAAGGAGGCAAAATCTACGATCATGTTGTAAAGATTCCGCTTCTCAGTCAGTTCCTCGACTTACTATAGGTAGGAGGAGCTCGGCAATTCCTCATGGAAAGCGCCAAAGGCCGTCATCAAATATTTATTGCTGTTTATGATAAATTGTACAAATAGGCTACGATTGGAGATTCATTTCGGAACATATCGTTGCAACAATTTCGTTATAGTCCAGATTTAGAATTAGCGGGGCCTTTTGTTTGGTGCCATTTAGCGTTGGACGCATCGTTGAGTTTTAAATTCCCTTTGTTAAATTAAGCCAGCCTTGAAATGCCAATAAATCTCTTTAGGTAAACCTTTCCTTCGCAATACCCTCACCTGTCCGCTTATCCGACGATTACATTCTAGATCATTCCCAATTCATTGGGTTATCTCCCACCGAGTGGAGCACCAGGCCCAGGGTGCCTTTCAAAATCCGGATTCGAAAAATTTGGTGGCGCATGGATTAGTGCTTTTTGATTGTCTCTCCCGCTGGAATTGCACCGTCCACCCGGACGCCAGTTATGATGCTGTGGAAGGGGATGTTATATCATCCATCTCGATTTTCCATAATTAGTGTACCGAGAGGGATGCACTCTACGGCTGGTAATTGAATTTTGAATTTCAACCTAGCTTCACCATAAGCCTGGGCCTCGGCCACAATCGGCGGCGGTGAGATGGTTTCGCGCCCACCCGTGCGCGTCACCGCGGCGGTGTCGGCGGGGGGCTGGGGAGCAAGTCAGTAGCTGAGAGGGTCTTTCCACGTACCCCCACGTGCAATCACATTGCCGCTTAAGTGTTTGCGCACTTAAATGTTTAAACGGGCCGCGACACGGATGATGGTGGGGATGAGATGGCCACCTAATTTCCGCCTCTACCCCGCATTCAAATTGATTGCGATGTTTTCGCTTGTATTGTCCACGAGAGGGCTTTCGTTAAAGCCGTCACAGAAATGATGGATCACGGAATTAATTTGTATTTTTTTAAAATGGGTTTTAGCCTTGATTTTGTTTGTGGATTAGTTCCGACGTGTGGGTCAATTCGACGACCTCTGATTTGCGGTTCCCTATTGTTTATGTGTCATTTTTATTTAATTTAAGACGATAATATAATTTATCTTAGGTGTCGCACGCATTTGACGCAGTTGGTATGTGGGCTGCTGAATCAGGAAACCCCTCCGAGGGTCTCACTCTTTCCTTTATTCTAGGAAAATTTCATTTCCGTAAATATTTAAGCTTTTCAGCAGAAGTGAGAGAAACGAAGAAAGTTATGGGTATTATTTATTTTCCATCAGGTGTGTAAATTTGTATTAATCAGAAATTCCATCAGTCGGAAATATCAAGAAACTGAAAAACGTAATGAGTGTCACTCGATCCGTAAGAAATATCAAAACTGATTTAAAAAATAAACGTGAACTAATATGTAGTGTTAACTCATTAGATTCGACTGGAAAATATTTAATTAGCCTATTATTCGCTTATGTTCATGTCTGAATGTTCACTGAGTGTACCCAGGAACCTCCCTCTTGGTATTTTGATGAAGATTTTCTAAAGAATGATACACTTTCATTGTACGACCTCGCGTATTTGATCCTCTACTTTTCTTGATCTTCAAGTCATTTCTTTTAAAAATGTTTTTGTATTCACATTTCATGCCTGCCATACTTCAATTATTGAAAATACGTCTAAATGTCACATATTTATCTGCCATGTAGTGATCAGAAATTGCATTCTGATGGTATTAATGTCGTAAATGGCGGCATGATGTGACTTATGTCTTTGGATACTTAGAATTAGGGGTATTATTAGGCTGAGAATTTGTGCAACTGTTGGTTTTTTTCGGAGGCACGAATGTCTCAGGTTGCTCTAGTGCACCGATATATCTTTATTACAATACTCCTACTTCTACGGGGATCGGGATGGTGCGGTGGCAAACGTACAGGATTCCCAGCAAGACGGCCCAGGATTCGAACCCGGGCCCTCACGCGCAGAGGCTTTTTAAAAATCTTGCAATTTTTTTCAGTGGAATCCACCCACAGGGCCCGGGTTCCAATCCCGGCGGTGGTTAATATGTTTCAGTGGTATTTCGATCCCTACTTGAGGTGCTTTGTGGAGAGCACCTTGAGTGAGTTCGCCGTCCGTCTGATGGGACGTTTAACTGCGGGCCCCTTTGGACAAGAGCAGGCTAATGCCGACGCCGGGTCTCTCCAGACTTCCCCTCCCATCCATCCCCTATGGCGCAAATCACCTCAGCTGTCGGTCGCCTCCCCTCAATACTACTACTACTACTACTCTTGCTTCTACTCTGACATTTTTCCCGTTAATTATTAGTTTTTGGAGTGTTCAGAAAGCTCTCGTAAATTCTAATTTGTAAACAACGCTGTAAAAACAAAACCGCCGTTCATATAAAATGCATTATTGCGGTAACCTGTTTCTTGTGCTTTCAGGTCATGTAAATGTCAGAGTGTAGAGTACCCAAATTTCTGTGATATCCTTTCATATAATTAGTCTAATTATTGGTCCAACCTGACAAAATTTCAAATTGGATCAAGTAGGTGAGTCCCCGGAAGTATGCCACTTTAATTGGGCCCATTTGTTTAGAATATAGCTTTTCTGTTTAATAACATAATTTGTTATATTTAATTTATTACTTCCTTTCTAGCAGCAATGTCATTGGCTCACCACATATAAATTAAGTCATTTGAATTGCAGTTGACCCAGGTAAGAAAAGAAATCGAACGATTGTTATTTTTATTCATCATGTGTAACATTTTCATCTATTTATTGCGATAATTTTCAACAAGGTACTCTCCATGACTAGCCACTCTTTGTAGCATAAGCCAAAAGCCAAATTCAGTGGTAATGAGCGAGCCAGACGGATTGTTTGCCGGGCTAACAAATCTGTGCATGTAGACGCAAAAACAACACTGAATAAATTGTGCAACACTTGACCAATAGTTATAGAGTCAGTGTACTGTACACGGAAGAAAAGAAATCGTTTCCATGGGTGAATTTACTTTTTCTCTTTAAATCCACGAAGTATAACATTTCCGATTGCATGTCTTTTTTGCAAAACTTTATGTGAAAACATCCCACTTTCCCCTCTCTTGGGAAATCATTTCCAAACCGTTGGCGTTACTTCACTGCCCCGACCAGACATGTCAAAGTGCCAAGAGGGAGGGAGATATTTTCTTGGTTACCAAAAGTAAATCGTTGCAGGCCGAGTCACGCCCTTCGCATGCGGTTTGCTCATTGGATCTCTGTCGCCAAATAATGACATTGGGCGTGGATGAGGAAGTTCAATTACCGTAGGGTTTTTTGGTATGTGACATAAGTTAAGGGGCCCTCGTATTAGGATTGACCAATATTGATAAAATTATTGATATTCGATGTAACGATAAGTTTTTCCTCCAAATCGTTCCACCCGATAACATTGGGAAACTATATTGGGAATTTTACTCACTCCGATAAAGCATGTTCCTGCGTCATTGAAGAGTTGGAAATGATTCATCTTGTTTCTTCTGATTTGCCATTTTTCATACTTGTTTGATCAGGCTGTTCAAGAGATAAAGGATAGTAAAATTTAGGTACTGAACGGAGTTTATTCAATCAATAGTCCGGGAAATGCATGCTCACTTTAAAAATCAAGAGTGGGGTTACATCTTAACCATGGTTTTAGTTACGTTCTGTAGTCCTGTACCATGTGGAAGGTGGCTTATTAATTGCTACAGTATGAAAGCAAATGAGTTGAAATTCAAATCCGGAAGTACAAGAATGTAAAATTAGATATTAATCGTTAAATTATCTTCGTAAATTTCCGAAGTAGATTTGTAATAAAAATATTGAAAATTGGTGATGAAAATTTTAAAATTATTTTCTATGGCAAGGCTTTCCATAATTTCGCGGCATTGGGTAAGGGGCATACAGTAAAAGGGCCACCCCTGTGCATGTTATTTCTCTATATCCTTCAAAATATACTCGCCAGGCACAAATGACATATGTTTCAACCTTTTGAAGTTTGTGGCTTCTTGATGAGAATATTTGGATTTGTATGCGCATTTTGATATTGTTTTGTAAAAATACATTGATTCAAGCAATGGTGACATATTTAAAAGGAGAATAAAACCGAAAAAATTACCTGTCGAAGATTTCTTCTCAGAATGGGGAAAGCGAATAGACGTACACTGCGTAGGATGCACTGTACACCTGTCTTTAATTCCCGCAACTGTTTTACACATCGCATACGAAACTCTGAAACAATGTATTCGAGCGAAATTTGTTTAAATTTTAAAGTTACGGTAAATTATTATGAATGTTAATTATTTCGTTCACCCGAAATTAATGCTATGTTTACCGCCTTAGCTAAAAAATGTTAATCTAAGCTGAAATGCCTACGCGTCAAAGTATTCTCCTGTAAATTTGCTAGTTGACTCCAGTAATAAAAATTAATTGACTGATGAGGTACAGTTGGTTCTAAGACATGTCCATCCATGCCGAGGTCCCTCGTGAAAAAATGTCGCCGGTGTGTGTGAGATGGATCGCTGCGACACGTTACCTTCGGAGAGAAATATGCATACGCAGAGGCGGATAGGGTTGGGAATGGGAAACGGGGGGCCGCGGGGGAATGTATTTGCTGACCCTTCGGGAGAAACACCGCCTACGGAAGACCGGTCGGGTTCAGTCATAAAAGTCGCAGAGTTTTCATCGTTTGCTGATCTCTGTCCCGAAAATCCCATCACTTTCGGTATCACATCTTGCGCGCCGCATCCAGCGTGCGTCCCCTTCTTCCATCCCTCCCTCCTCCGCTCCCCTGCCCCTCCTGTTCCAACCTATCACCCCCCGCCGCTCGCCCCCGTTCAGCCATACGCACACGAGGAGGAACGCAGATAGGAGCAGGTCGGCTCTCGCCCACGCAACTGCTCTTCTTCCTAACTCTTTCCAATATAACGTCTCAATTTAATTTTTTCCATCCATATCGATTCAAGAAAGGAGTTACCGTGAGCGTTCTAATGTGAACGCATGTTTTCAGCGATTTTATATAGCCTTCGCAATCTTACTGATTCTCTATACTTTCCATTTATTTTGTTTTCGAATTGAATGGAAATCTTCGAAGAAATATTATGATACAGATGCTCGGAAAAAGGCTTGCATATTTTAAAACATCCGTTTGAACAGAAATCCTTTTAGATAATCATCAATCTGATTTTCGCATGTTGGTAAATAACCAAACAAACCAATCTTTAGAATCCCTGAGGAAAAGTTTTCTAAACATTTTTGTTCAATTTTTGGCTTCAACAACTACCTTGGTAAAATGTATTTGAATGAATCAAACTACGCAAAAATATTGACTCCCGAAAATTTACTATTCCGAATTTTCCAAGTTGTTGCTTTGTTGATAGAGAGTTCTAGAGCCTGGGTAATTTAATAATATAGCAAAAATTTTCACGGATTATTCCGTGAATCGTAGATTAGAGCTAATAAAATATATTTGATTTACGTTTTCGGACACTTTGCTCCTACGTATGAGAAGTGGATATATTAAAAAGAAAATTTTCGCACGTCCTTTCACTGTCGGAGAGCAAAAGTGCATATTTTTACTAAAACAATGCGTGGATTAGTTTTGGGCGAGATTCTCAGCCTCTCGGCACAAGCGTGGAGAGAATCACCGACCGAGAGGGGTTAGTCATAAGCAACCAAGTGTTGGTGATGACTAACCCCTGTCTCCTGCAGAACTCAACTGCTTTCTCCCCGCGGTCATTCCTCGTGCCTAAACCGTAGTCCCCGACCTCGTCACCATCTCTTCCTTCACCTACCGTTGTATTCCAATCCCCCATCACTATCAAATGTTTCCCTGCAGGAGCACACGCGATTATGTCCTCTAACTGATCGTATATCCTATCGACCTCTTCTTCCTTATGGTTGCTCGGTGGCATATATACCTGAATAATAACCAAGTTAGTCGGTTCTGCTTTTATGTCTACTAGAAATATTATAACCGTGACCTGCTCTATGTTGACTACGCTTCTTCCTACTTATTCATTTAATAATATGGCAACCCCACGTTGGCTGTCGTCCCCGCCACTGTATATTATTCTATACTGATCACTCCAGTAATCCCCGCTATCCTTCCATCTCACCTCGCATAGACCTAAAATATCTATTTTTCCCCTTTCCATCACAACATCCTCCAATTTCCCTGTCCTCATTATTGTCCTAAAATTCCACGTTCCTATTCTAACTAATGTGGTCTTCTTCTTCACCTGCGTCTTCTGCCCTGCTGCTACTGGTTTTCCCTTGCAAGGGTTTCGTAGGATGACGACCGCGGAATCCTTGCCTCCCCCGCTGCCGGGCACGACCCACGGCCGATTGGGCCGAGTCCCGTAGTTGCCAGGGCTCAAAATCTCTATGTTGCCCATCATTTTTTATCTTGGGAATGGTAATTGAGTTGGTTTCCCGTTGCCTTCCTCAACAGTGTTTTTAACGTGACACCATCACTTACTGGCTGCCCCACTGGGGTAATACTCCATTGCAGCCGCCTCACTGAGGAACAGACGCTGCGTGGACTACCTTTCGTCTGACTCCTAACCTTCGACCTATCTGTCATGGGTGACCCTACCAGGAGCAATTATTAATACTCACGCCAGCACAGCTCTAGGGGTCATCGGAACTCAAAAAGCCCTTCCACCACGTCAAGGTTGTAGTCCGGGGAGGGATATATATATATATATATATATATATATATATATATATATATATATATATATATATATAATTTTTCTTATTTTATATATTATATTTATTGTGATTTATATATATGTATATATATACATATATATAAGCCCAAATCGAATTCAACTCGACCCTCATGCGTGTATTATGGAAATACACCATAACCACATACCGCTATGTAGTAATGGTATACTAGTATGTATATACACACACCTACAGGGTCGCACTTAAAAGTGGTAGGACTAATTTTTTTACAAGACTTTTATTGACGATATACTTACATCGGCTTAATAATCTTCAAAGTATGCTCCTTAAGCTACTACACACTTAGTATATCGTTGCTCCCATTCCCCGTACGCCCGCTGGAAATTTTCTTTGGGGATGCCGTTGATGACCCTCGTCGAAGCCTCTTGAACGGCCTTTATCGAGTCAAAACGTCGTCCCTTGAGCTGTCTTCTCATCAGGGGGAAGAAAAAGAAGTCCGGTGGTGCCAGATCGGAAGAATAGGTGGGGTGCGGCAACGTGGCAACGCCGTATTTGGCCAGGAGCTGTCTGACGACGAGCGCGCCATGGCAGAATTTTCGGCACCATCTTGGCGCACACCTTGCGCATGGCCAAATCCTGTGAAATAATGCGTTTGACGTCGCATGCAGACAGACCCAACTGGTGTACAATTTCTTCACTGGTTAAGCATCGCTCTGTGTTCAGTAGTGTCCTCACTCTGTCCACATTAGTGTCGGTTCTTGCGGTCGACGGCCGTCCGGAGCGATGGTCGCCTTCAACGAGCTCCCTACCCTCTTTAAACAACTTGTGCCACTCAAATACTGTGGAACGGCTTAAGGCAGTGTCCCCATAAGCCTGCTTGATCATATCGAGGGTCTAAGTTGACGTCTTCCTGAGTTTCGCACAAAACTTCACGGAATAACGTTGCTCTAAATTCAGATTCATTTTGTTTTTCGACGCGGACAAAAAACTTGCTTCACTAAAAACGGTGTCCGCACTCAACGACAGCCCGCAGACGACTGAGGTTGGTGTCGGTCTGTTGCTAAGAGCCCCCTCCACCTTACCCTGCCAGGCAGCCCACCCTCCGTTCGCGCCAGAGAAAATTAGTCCTACCACTTTTGGGTGCGACCCGGTATATATATATATATATATATATATATATATATATATATATATATATACACACACACACGAGGGTCATCCGGAAAGTAGTACCCGTTCGTGAAATAAAGACACAAAAGTAAATATTAACAAACATAAAAAAATTTATTTGAAAGAGGATACTTTAAACTACTTCTCAACATAATCTCCAAGCAAATTAAGGCATTTGTCATAACGTGTGACAAGTTTCTGTATTCCTGCTGCATAGTCCTTCGCCGCCAGCTCATTGAGATACGCGAGGGACCCATCTTGCACAAATTTTTGCATAATGCAGATGGTGTTTAACAATTTCATGAACAATTGTTCGAGAAACATTGGGAAAATGCTCACAGATGTCATCAATTGTGACGCGCCGATCGTTCCTCACGAATTCGTCAACTGAGCTCACCAGTTGGTCTGTAATGACAGACGGTCTCCCCGAACGCTCATCGTCGTGTGTGTTCCCCCTCCCCATGTTGAAGTTGCGACACCACCGCCGAACAGACGACTCGTCCATTACATTGTCTCCATACACCTCCTTTAATTGGCGATGAATATCACATGGGCGAACGTTTCTTGCATTGAGGAATTTAATCACTGCCCTCACTTCACAACTGGCGGCGTTCTCAATTTTTTTAAACATTGTAAACAATCACAGAAACAACACAGGCAATGCTAGCGTCACGCAACTTGGCTCAGAGAAGGCAGACAAGCCACTGAAGCTATCTGACCTCGTCCAGCGGCTACTCGCGTCGTCAGCACTTCATGCGGCACGAACGGGTACTACTTTCCGGATGACCCTCGTATGTATGTATATATATATATATACACACACATATTATTAGGTAATCTACCGGTTAAGGTAGGTTTTTCGATGAACACAGCTACTAAATAAAACATTTTGTGACTCCTAACAAAACTCAAAATCCAGCTTCCTCCTTTGCATCAGGTCCCTCTTCAATTCTAAGTACTTTCTTCCTCCCTTCATCCCGTCTAACATCCTTATCCGGTTCCTGCCCTTCCCTTGTTTGCCCAACATTCTCCCCTCAATTACAGTCTTCAACATCCCACTGCCAGCCAATACCCCCTTACCCTTTTCCTGCGTCCATAAGATTTCTCCCAACAAATCCCTCTAGATACAATTGTAATAGGACATAAATTAAAACAAATTGGTATCTGCTTAGTGGTTGAAAACTAGCCTGAAAAGGTTAATATTTCCGCATGAATTTGCATCTAAAAGTTCCATGCTTTTTGGTTCCTAAAAAGACCTACACAAATACTGGGTAATCTAAATGCTGTTAAGTGAGCAATGATTGCATGAGACATGTTTTCTGTGAAAAGGCAATGGAACATGTTACCTGTAGTAACTACATGGTAATATTTTACCTTTAGTGTGCTTGCTACACGAAAGTTGCCAAACAAGGTGAATCTCTCCACGTTGGATTGATCGATATTGATTTGGTAAAGGTACATTCTTTTGATGAAATAATTACATGGCGCGTCAAATATCAATGCATAATGATCATGATTTATCAGACAAAAAAGAATAAACAAGGCTGGTATCCATATTTTGGACCTCATGTTTCTACAAGCGGGTATTGTACCGCTCGCATAGCTGCTCGAACTATTGCCCTAACTTGCATCAACTTAATACCGCAGGGGCATGTGGCGGGGGGTGTTAAGGCACCGCCTGTAATTAAGGAAAAACCTCATGCAAAGGCACAAATTTATACAATCAACAATCAAAACATAAAAAAACATTCATGCAAAATCCCTTACAAACTACAACCAATCAAACAAACAAACTACCAACTAACGTACACATGCACCTACAAATATACCTGATACTTTCGCAATGTTTAATTTTGTTCCGACATGCACATTAAATGTTTTCAATATTTCTTAAGTGACTACGGTTCTTATTGTTATGATTCCTGAGTGTTCGCGGAAGGAATGAGTATTTTTATCTATCTGTACTGAAATCAGTCTCCCTTCTTTTATTCTCGGGGATCTGATCTGTTTAAGTAGGGTTGGGTCATAATAATTCCTTTAGTGTCATTGTAAAACTCGTTTGTTCTAAACCTTTCTAAAAGTCTAAGTCTCGCTTGTTCTCTCCGCACTTCAAGTGGTTCCCAGCCTAAATTCCTAAAGAGACGCCTGTCACCATCGTGTTCTTATCATAACATTTTTTAACGAACCTGGCGGATTTCCTCTGGACTTGATCTAATTCTTTTTGCCAGTTTTTCTTCCAAGGATCCCAAATAATTGTGGCGTATTTTAAATGAAGGCTAACTACAGCAAAATAAGACTTTTCTTTAACTTTTTCATTACATTCCGCCACCGCCCGTTTAATGGAGCTGAGTTTCTTAAAAGCGGACCGGCACACTTCTCTGATATGTGCTCCCCATGAAAGGTGTGGTGTTAGAACTACCCCCAAATTTCTAACTTGATTGGCCGAAGTTAAGTATAGTAACTCAGTTAAACTAGTCAAAAATATAGCATAATGTCAGGAAATATGGCTGTTTCAAGTGAAATGAATGTAAGGGAGCAGAATGACTGCGTACTGAGGACAATGGACGGCTTAGCTTAAGAGGGTGGATCACGGCTTTTCGGATATTGGAATTGAGAAGAAGGGATCAAGAATCAACGTGAGATGGGGAAGAAGACCAGCGGAGAACTATCGACTGCGGGGGTCTCCCCTCAGGGTGAGAGACGCGTGGGACCATGGGCAAGTGGGACGGGATATGATCTGAGGCTGTGGGATTTTGCATTCTGTGATGGAATATGGAGAGACATGTAAACCAGGGATATAGAGGAAGGGGTTTGTACCTTTGAATGGATTAGGGGATACAGAGTATAAAGAAATGAAATATATTATTTAGGGTTTAAAGTGTTTATTTATTGCAGCACCGCTCTATAAGGGACAAAGGGGTATAATAAAATTTAAAGATGACGAAATTTTAACGAATAACTTCTAGGAGTTATACCTTTTCATTTTGATATATTTCTTTATACCACCAAGTGGACCAGGAAAATTTACTCTGCAGAAACCCCTGTGCGGTTTCCGACAAAGCTTTGGAAAAGAGAGAAAGAAGTAGAAAACCTCTCCTTTTTAACTTCAGTGTTTGCTGTTTAAAGACTCAGAACAAGAATTGAATCTGGAGCAGTCGCCGAACGTTCTATTCACTAGGCTGCTGCTCCGCCTCGAAGAAACCATGGAAGGGACCGTAGAATGGAGTTTTCGGCTAGTGACCAAACCTTCTCCGCTTCATATCCTTCCGTATAAATCCACTTAGATATAAGCTCTTAGATAAGATATTAGATATAAGGTGACTAGTAAAACTATAAACGTTTTAACTGAATAAGGTAAGAACAAACTGCATATACTACGGAGTTACTAGCCCCCAGCCCTAGGGAAAGAACTTCAACTTTTTTCCGGCGTCATTACAATTGGGTATTTGACAATTGCCCTGAGTTACCATTTGATTCATAAAAATGACGAACAAGCATTAATTCATGAAAAAGAAAATTAAGATGATCTAGAGAGGAAGGATTAACGATAAAAAGAAAATGCCTCAATCCCAATGTTTCTGCTGCCGCTTCTATTCTGACATGACGTGGAATGGAATTCGTACACCTTTGGTTTACTTTGAAAGTCCCCATTAATATTCAACCTTCCTCAAAACAACTATCTCGCAATAACTGAACATTATAAGAGCTTGTAAAACTCAATGCAACAATTTCAGAGTGTAAAAATCATTCGCCTTGACTGGGACTCGAACCATCTCCCGCAGTTTCTTTGGAATCTGTCAAAGTATAAACACCATAAGTGTTTAAAGTTGGCTTTAACCTCGTGGACTGTGGCGCGTCGCGCACGACTACGAATGCCTGTGACATTGTATGTACGGTATTTCGTCACAACATCTAGTTCCTTTAAAAGCCCAGAAAATTTCAGAGTTTAAGAGGACGCCTCGGTAGCTTAGGTGGCTAAAGCACTCGACCGGATATTGAGGGATCTCGGTTCGAGTCCCAGTCAAGGCGAATGATTTTTACACTCTGAAATTGTTGCATTGAAATGCACATTAGCGGATGACTACGTTAAAAGTTATTGTTGCGGCATCTCCCGCAGTTTCTTTGGAATTTGCTTGTAAAACTGTTCTGGCGAAACGTTTTTACTGGAGAATCCCCCATCAATCACGACGATTTTAATAATGGAACTACACATTAAGAAGCAAAGCATTGATGACTAAATAAATAAATAATATACTCATCAAAAATAAATTCTGAGAGAACGGAGAGTTTCAACCACAAAATAATCACCTGAAATTTGTTAAAGGATTACCGTTTCATCCATGATGCAACTTGAAATTAAATGCATGCAATGCCGGAAAAAAACGTTGTTCTTCTACATATACACATTTTCTGTGAAAGATCTAGCTATTTTCTTTTCTAATATGAATCGCTTCCACAAAGTGACGCCTCAAAACCATTCTATGCATGCAATAAAGTCGGAATAACCAACACATGGGTATTTGAAACTCAGCAGCATCTGGTTCCTTTGAGTTTCTACTGACCGCTATGAGTTCGATCCACTTTTGAATATCCTGGCTGGAAGATATTTCACCAAAAAGTAGGCAAGAAGAAAAGAGCTTATTTACCAATGAGTCACACGCCATTCGAAAAAACTGGTGAAGACATATACATGCCACAAAAGCCTCAGTAACTGCGGTGTACGTGTAGAACTAACCGGTCCACAACTGAACTAAAAACAAAGATAACACGAAAAATATTTCCTTTGTTAGTTATTTAAAAGTTGATATTTTGAAATGTGTGCATTTACCACTTTTTTAATAAAAAATACTAATTCCCCTTTTCCCTGGATTACATCATCATATTCCGATTACGATTATGATCTATTAGATTTTGGCTTTTAAAATATTCATTTCTAATATACACTTACATGGAACACTTCTTAGCCCGTAAATTGCATGTTTGGAGCCCAAATCGAATTCAAATTGACCCTCATGCGTGTATTATGGAAACTGCAAATAGTAAATGCGTTTTCAATCGAAAATTAGTAACGAAGTGTAACAATATGTATCCCTTTATATATATATATATATATATATATATATATATATATATATATATATATATATATATATATATATCCCTCCTCGGACTAAAACCTTGACGTGGCGTGGTGGAAGGGCTTGCGCGTTCCTATGAACCCTACAGCTGTGCTGACGGGAGTAACAAAAATTGGTCCTGGTAGGGTCACCATGCCAGATACGTCGAAGGTTAGGAGCCAGACGAAATGGAGTCCACGCATCGTCTGTTTCTCAGTGAGGCGGCTGCAATGGCGTCAGACCCCAGTGGGGCGGCCAGTAAGTGATGGTGTCACGTTACAAACGGTATTGAGGTAGGCATCGGGAAACCAACTCAATTATCATACCCAAGATTTAAATGATGGACAAAATAGAGATTTTGAGTTCTGGCAACTACAGGGCTCGGCCCAATTGGCCGTGTGCCCTGCCCGGCAGCGGGGGAGGCAAGGCTTCCGCGGTCGCCACCCCGCAAAACCATTGCAAGGGAAAACCGGCAGCAGCAGGACATAAGACGCAGAAGAAGAAGACCACATTAGTTACAATAAGAACGCAGAATGTTAGGACACGGATTAGGAAAGGGAAACTGGAGCATGTTAAGCGAGATATAGAAAGGGGAAATAAAGATATTTTAGGTCTGTGCGAGGTGAGAGGGAAAGATAGCGGGGATTACTGGAGTGTTAAGTATAGAATAATATAGAGCGGTGGGGACGAGAGGCAACGAGGGGTTGCCATGGTATTAAATGAAGAGGAAGGAAGAAGTGTAGTCAACAAAGAGAAGTAACGGATAGATTATTAATAGTGGAGATAAAAGCAGAACCAAAAAATTTGGTTATTATTAAAAATATATGCCACCGAGCAACCATAAGGAAGAAGAGGTCGATAGGATATACGATCAGTTAGAGGATATAAGCACTTGTGTTTCCACAGGGAAACATTTGATAGTGATGGGGGACTGGAATGCGAAGATAGGCGAAGGAAGAGATGGTGATGAGGTCGGGGACTACGGTTTAGGCACGAAAACTGACCGCGGGGAGAAAGAAGTTAAGTTCTGCTTGAGACAGCTGGTCTCTTGAGACAGGGGTTAGTCATCACCAACACCTGGTTTAGACGCTACAAAAGACGCAGGTATACATGGAAAATGCCAGGTGATTCAGAAAGGTATCAGCTAGATTATACTACCTTGATCAAAAAGTTCCCGGAATAACCACCGTGTGGCGCTCCCATCGTTCCGATTTGAGTTCTGTTTTTTTTGTTAAATTGGTACATCTGTTGTTGATATTCCCTTTAAATCTTAGTGTCATAACTTGACATTTGCAAAAGTTACGTAGCCAAGAGTACATCTATCTCTGTGTGTGTTGGCGATTTTTTACAATCTCAGAAATGGATTTAAATTTGCAACAACGAACTTGTATTAAATTTTGCGTAAAAAACGGATTTAGTGGCGCACGGACGTTGGAAATGTTGGAAAAGTGTTTCGGCAACGATTCTCTAAAAAAAACGGTCGTTTACCAGTGGCACGAGCGGTTCAGAAGTGGTCGTGAGTCAATCGAAGATGATGAACGCAGTGCCAGACCATCGACATCGAAAGTCGGTGAAAAAATTGATAAAGTAAAAGAAATGTTGGTCAATAACCGCAAATTAACCATCAGAGAAATAGCGGAGGACTTGAACATTGCCTATGGATCCGCCCAAGACATTGTGGTTAATGATTTGGGTATCCGTCGTGTAGCAGCAAAGTTGGTGCCAAAAGACCTCAATTTCATGCAAAAAAGAGACCGTGTTGACGTCGCAAAAGACATGATTTGCGAGGCTGAATTGGATCCCACATTCATCAAAAGGATCATTACTGGAGACGAGACGTGGGTTTATGAGTACGACACGCAATCCAGACATCAGGCAAGTGAATGGCGTTCACCAAATGAGCCGAGACCAAAAAAACCACGTCGTTTTCAGTCAAAAAAGAAGGCAATGCTGACGGTTTTCATGGATTACAACGGTGTAGTGCATCATGAATTTTTGCCAGAAGGCCAGACAGTAAACAAAGAGTATTATTTGGGCGTTATGAGACGTTTGCGTGAAGCAATTCGCCGAAAGAGACCAGAAATGTGGGCAGAAAACTCGTGGATTTTGCACCATGATAACGCACCGTCGCACAGTGCTATCATTATTCGTAATTTTTTGACGAAAAATGCAACAAATACCATCCAACAGCCACCGAATTCACCTGATTTGGCTCCCTGTGACTTCTTTCTGTTCAATCGAGTTAAAAAACCATTACGGGGAACGCGTTTTAGCAGCCGAGAGGAAGTAATGGAAAAATCGCAGGAAGCACTGATGGACATACCGAAAACCGAATATAAAAAATGTTTCGAGGATTGGATCAAGCGCTGGCATAAGTGTGTTGCAGTCGATGGGGATTACTTTGAAGGGGACAATATAGATTTAGATGAATAAACTTGTATTTTTAATTTTCTGAATAAATTCCGGGAAATTTTTGATCAAGGTAGTATTCTGGTTAGACACAGGTTTAGGATTAGTGTGATACATTCGCACAGCTTCCCGGGAGCGGATGCGGACTCTGACCACAATTTAGTTATTATGAAATAGAGCGTCCGTTTCAAAAAGATAAGGCAGGGGCGGCGAGGTAAAAAGTGGAATGTAGAAGCATTAAATCGTTTGAAGAGGAGGGAGTACAAACAGGCGGCCATGGAGGATGATAAGGAGCTAAGTACTATCGTAGAAAAATGGGAAAATATCAAGAAACGGTTATCAAAAGCAGCAAAAGACACTATTGGAACCGTTAACGCTAAAAGGACTAGTAAACCATGGATCACGGATGAAATGATTAAAAAGATGGATGAAAGGAGAAAATGGAAGAATGTAACAGAAGAGTTAAGCAAAATGAAGTACAAAGAATGAAACAATAAATTGAGGGTGGCAACAAATAAAGCAAAAGAAGCATGGTGGAAGGCACAGTGCGAGGATATGGAAAGTTTGCAGAGGAAGGGTGAAATTGTTGCGCTGTACAGCAAAGTTAAATCGTTATTTGGAAGTAAGAAAGGAAAATCTATGCTAACAGTTACAGATAAGGCGGGTAAGGTAATAGTCACGCAGGAAAGATCCAAGAGAGATGGATAGAAAATATCGAAGAACTGTATGGTAAAAAACTTAGACCAAAAAAGCTAAACATGGAAAAGGAACAAGATGAAGAGGAAGATAGCTTAGGTCCAGGCATACTCGACGATGAGATAGGAAAGGTATTAAAAGAGATGAAACTAATTCAGGCGGTAGGGGGGGATTACATTCCCGCGGAACTATTGAAATGTTTAGGAAAATGTGGGAGGAAGTGGCTATATGGGCTGATTCGTAGTATCTATGAGGAAGGAATCTTGCCGGAAGACTTTGTGAGATCAGTTTAAGATCCTATTCCGAAAAAGGTAAAGGCTACATCATGTGAGGACTACAAGACAATAAGTTTGATATCCCACGCAGATAGAGTTGTTCTAAGGATCTTAAAAAAAAGGATAGAGAGTAGGGCACATGATTACTTTGGGGATGACCAGTTTAGGTTTGGGAAGGGGAGAGGTACGCGCGATGACATTGCAGTAATGAGATTATTAATCGAGAGGAATATAGAAAACAACCACGAAGTAATTGCCTGTTTCGTAGATTTCAAAAAAGCGTTTGGTAGAGAGAATCGGGTAAACTAATAAGTATATTTAAGAAAATAGGAATAGATTGGGGGGAAAGGAGGCTAATCCACAACCTGTAAATGTCTCAGACTGCTCAGGTGCGAGTGGGGAACGGGGAGTCCGGATGGGCAGTGTTAGGAAGAGGTGTAAGGCAGGGTTGCCCATTATCACCGTTGCTGTTTAACCTGTATGCAGAGGAAATGATCAGAGAGGCATGGGAAGAACTGGAGGTAGGAATGAAAGTGGGCGGGGAATTCGTAAAATCAGTTAGGTGTGCTAATGACCAAGCTTAGTTTGTATGTTAGCCAAGTGGTTGCAGACATTGGTTCGTGAATTGGAAATTAAGTGCAACAGGTATGAGATGGGAATCAAAATTAACAAAACAAAGGTTATGCGATTTTCTAAAAAGGAAAAGGATAAGCTAAACATTAAAATAGCAGGGTAAAAACTAGAGCAGGTAGAACAGTTTACTTATCTCGATAGTGTTTTGGATCAATACGGTCAAAGTAGTAGGGACGTAAGGAGAAGAATTGCGCTAGGCAAAGAAGCTTTGACACGGAGGATGGAGTTGATGACAAGGACGTTGAGTAAGGATGTTAAGAAAAGACTCGTAAAAACTTTGATATGGAGCGTAGCTATGTATGGTGCGGAAACGTGGTCATTGAAGCAAGAGGATAGACGTAGATTGGAGGCTTTTGAAATGTGGGTGTGGAGAAGAATGGAGAAGGTGAAATGGTCGGAGAAGAAAACAAATCAGAAAGTACTTGGTATGGTGGGCGAAGAGAGGGGTTTGTTGGGAGCAATCCTATGGAGGCAGGAAAAGTGGATGAAGGGGGTATTGGCCGGTAGCGGGATGTTGAAGACTGTAATTGAGGGGAGAATGTTAGCCAGACGAGGCAAGCGAAGGAATAGGATAGGGATGTTGGACGGGATGAAGGGAGGAAGAAAGTACTCAGAGATGAAGAGGGACCTAATGAAGAGTAGGACGTAGTGTTTTGCTGGGGGTCACAAATTGTTGAATTAGTAATTTTGTCCATCCAAAAACCTACCTTAACCGGTAGATTACCTAATAATAATAATAATAATAATTATATATATATATATATATATATATATATATATAAATATTTATATATATACATTTATAAAAATATATAAAACCAAATATAGATTTTAAAACAGAAATACAAAGATGAAACCCTTACATATGTAGTTTTGGCGTTTCGACAGCAGAATTGCCCTCATCAGAATCAGATTCTGATAATGGCGGTCGTTTAAATGGTATACTTGTATTATATGCAATAGTCTATTATTTTTTGAAAGATTAAAAGTAACCTTATTTAAAAATTGAATAATTTCCTCTGCATGGAATTCGTGCAAAAATTCAATTACCATGCACACTCTACTTAAAAACTTTTAGTTTATACGGTTAAAAATCATATGCAGGATAATTTTAGATAAATAATTTTTATTTATGGTGATCTGTTTGAGCATTCTGTAAGAATATGTCGGTTTATGGTTATCTTTTTAAGGCTCCGTCTAGTTTGCACCGTGTATGATATTTTTGGACACATTAGTATTTTCCTGACTTCAACCAAGCCGTTAGAACAAAAGCGCGGAATGTGGGAAGGTCTTCAAAGGAAGGTCACTGTTGTTACCGCGGCGCTCCCTTGCATCCGGAATTCGTAGGTCCACGCTATCCCGTTTGACATGGACGAGGGACTCTTTTGAATCCGTGGGGGATTGCGAGCGGGGCAGGCATACTTTCGGGCTTGCCGTTTGATTCGTGACGAGCACCGGATTCCTCGGCTCTCGGGATGACGCCACTCTCCCCATTGTTTCACGCCCGTTGATTTATAATTCACGAATGAATATTTCCTTGCCCGAAGAATGCCAGCTCCTTAAATGTTATTAAGGCTGATGGGGGAAAGAGGGCGTTTTGGCAATATGACGTTTTGAAGGTGCGGGGCCGTTCGGGTGAGCGTAATGCAAGGAATATATATATGGCCTGATGGATTCATCAATATCTAGTATTCAGAGCCCTCGACGGTTTATGCCACATCGGATTGTTTGCTTTAAAATAAGGAATACCTCGAGACATTTGAAGTAAGAGACCTGAATTTTTTCCTGATATAAAAATTGCATAATTTTTTCTTTTATAATGATTATTCTAATGACCTACGATTTCAAGTGATATTCATCATGGAGTAACATTTATTGTATCGAAGTAGCATAGTTAATTAATAAATTTTTCCGGACCTTTTAAATTATAGTTTCCTTTTAAATCTGAAATTTCCCTGTCAATAATCATTTTGACGAAACATTAAAAACCAGTATTTCAAGAATTTAAAAGTATTACCATTTATCAATTGTAAACTCTTACTCCTGGCGGTGCATTGCTCTACTAGTAAAAAGTATTAATGGGAAATTACTTACAAACGGTAGAATTAGGTTAATGTAATAACATAATTTTATCAATATTAATGAAGTTTTCTTGGGTATTCCACCGGGTCTGGGGTTCTATACTCGCCGACGTTTCGATGCCCGACTCGTATATCGCCCTTAGGGTAATCAAGGACGATGCGCGAGTCGGGCATCGAGACTTCAACTAATATGGAACCCTGACCCGATGGAAGACCCGAGAAAACTTCATCAAGCAAATACAACGGGAAAGCACCAGATCTTATAATTATATCAACTTTGAAAGCCGAATAGTAAATAAAAAGGTTAAACGTTGATTATTAAGAAGTTCAGAGTGATTTTTACTATCAATATGTTAGCAGTAAATATAGCTGCAATACATCCATAATCAATTTAGGGTTCATATACTGTTCTTACAGGTATATAGCGGAATGGTTCGCTATTCTAGCATGTCCAATTCCCTTACGTCAAACTCTTTTTTGATTCAATATTCAATCCCGCCTTCTCTTTGGCAACTCCGGTCACATTTCAATCACCTAGAAGATTTGGGATAATAAGTACGGTCAACATTATTTCCATCCCTGCGGTAAAAGGTGGAAGGATTGATGGATGAAGATGATATATATATATATATATATATATATATATATATATATATATATATATATATATATATATATATATATATATATCTTCTGAAGACGACAGCCGTGCTGTCGAAACGTAAAATAACAAATTGTGAGTGTCCTTTCTTTGTGTCTCTATATTCTAAAAATCTACATCGCTGTTTTTATATATTTGTGTGTCGCCGAAGAGCGTTCCATTTCGAAGATATTATATATATATATATATATATATATATATATATATATATATATATATATATATATATATATAATATTTCGTGTTTGAATGTATATATATATACATTCAAACACGAAATCCCGCCAAACGGCGAATAAATACTCATATATACAGAAACAGATATAAGGAAATGGGATAGGAACACACATAAAGGACGAACACAATAGAGGTGGGGAAGGCGGAATCGAACGGATCACAAGAGTAAAAATATTTCCTTGACCGGGACTCGAACCTCGGATCTTTCAACTTGCCGGGCGGATGCTCTTAACCACTTGAGCTATC
This sequence comes from Hetaerina americana, assembly GCF_022747635.1. Lineage (NCBI taxonomy): Eukaryota > Metazoa > Arthropoda > Insecta > Odonata > Calopterygidae > Hetaerina > Hetaerina americana. The sequence continues at coordinate 8,913,193 of NW_027286719.1, read as the reverse complement.
GAGGAAACGTAATTTACCCTGAGATCCGTGGGTCTAATATGTCGCCAAGCGCCCCGATTCTTTAGCCAAGAGATGGCGTCAGGGGGCTGTTTCAGCCACCAAAGGAGAAATAGACAATACACAAGAGGAAAGGACAGTGGGTTAGAATGTGTTCGTCCTTTATGTGTGTTCCTATCCCATTTCCTTATATCTGTTTCTGTATATATGAGTATATATATATATATATATATATATATATATATATATATATATATATATATATATATATATATATATATATATATATATATATATATTATATATATATATGGCTGTGCCATGGGTAGCAGGTTCAGCCCTTCCTATGCAAACCTCTTTCTTGGTCTCGCAGAGAAGAAATTCCTGTCAAAACAACCACTGAAACCTCTATTGTGGCTCAGATATATCGATGATATCTTCCTCCTCTGGCCACATGGTACCGATTCCCTGAAAGCTTTCATTTCCGACCTCAATGCTTCGTCCTCTGTCTCCTTCAGTTATACAGTTTCCTCCTCCCAAATCACATTCCTGGATGTAAATGTAACATTAAGAAACCAAACATTTCACACCTCTGTACATATTAAACCCACAAGCAAACAGCAATACTTACACTACAATAGTTGCCACCCATATCACACCAAACGCTCCATTCCTTACTCCCTGTCCATAAGAGGACACAGAATTTGCAATGACCCCGACTCCCTTGATAATTTCCTTTCAAATCCACACTGTTCCCTCCTCAAACGAGGTTATCCCGAATACCTACTGAACAAAAGGATCCGAAAACAGTGCCTACACTCCATAACCTTCCTCCGCCGCAGAACCCCACCCTCTTTCAATTTGCACCACATACTTCCCGGGCTTAGAATCTCTACGATTAATCCTAAAAGACCTCTACCCTATCCTCAAAAATCATAATGCCACCGCCAACCTTTTTCCCAAATGTCCCTCTGTTACTTTCAAACGCCCCGCCAACCTATTCGATCTCCTCAAATCCACCAATCCACTCCTTAAATCCCCAACCCGTCCCAAAACCACTCCCACGCCATGCAATAAACCCAGATGCAAAACATGCCATATTTTCAAAACCAAAATCCCATCCCTCTCCCACCCGATTTTTAACTCTCTCCCACCAATTCCCTCCTCTACTTGCACATCTAGCAATGTAGTGCACATCTACCAATGAAGTGCCAACTTTGCCCTGCCAATTATATTGGGCAGTGCACCACACCCCTCAATATCAGAATCAACAACCACCGAGCCTCATGCAAAAACTCTTCCTTCATTGACATGCTCCCTATCCCCAAACACGCCTCCGAACACAACACCTTCTTTAATAAATGCTATAGTGTATCCATCATAGCATGCCTCCCACCCTCTGATCCTCCTCTGAAACTGAAAACATTAGAGCAATCCTTCATCTGGCTCTTGGAGTCCTGGAATTGGCCAGGAATTAATATTAGGCATTAATTACCCTGATCCAATTATATTTTCATCCACCTTTTACCCCCATCACCTTCTAAATTTTCCCCACCCTTCTAACGCTGCCCCTCCAAACCCGTCCCTTCGGAATTCTCTCCCCACCTTCCCCTTCCATCCATTGCTCCAGCCCTCGTATTCCTTCAGTTCTGTCCCTCTCTTCCTTGATAAAGGTGGTCACGACCACCGAAAATTCGAAAAATAGTGAGTCTCTTTTTTGTGTGCTTCTGTGTTTTGTCTGTGTCCATTAGTGCTAAGTGTTATACTTTACATATATATATATATATATATATATATACTCAACCAGACACAATATAGATAGGTATTTATAAAAAATCTCTATTGATAATCACAACGGGACAATTCCGCCATTACATGCTTTAGCTCCCCATGGAAATTAAAATTTTTGCAGATGATATTGTCAAAAGTATTGAATGAATAAGAAGGTTATATAATTATTCGGCGGAGGCTTATCGGATGTTTACATAAAAATTTAAAAGTCAACTTCAATTTGGAGTATGGTGAGCAGCATTGTTTAGAGATTGAAAGTTATCCATGTTATTCAACATTGTTTGTTCTACCGGGTGGCAATTTCACCCATGATGGACCTCCATGTCTTCTTTTCTTGAACGATTCTTTTGGGATGAACATTCTGATATAAGTTGATAAATTATTCCACTCTTAAATGCGTGCTCTACGGGTGGTAGTGTGTTTAGTGTACTGTTCTCTCCCGCCCAATATTCAGCGACAGCTACAATAATCCAGTAATCTTTCCATCCACGTTTGAGGGGACACTTATGCGTAGAGTTTCTTCGTTCTCACGGAGTTCACCTTAAAGCACTGTGACCTCTAGTAGTCTCAACTCAAAAGAAATTCCAAGAAGGAGGGTCTAGTTTCATTATTCAATTTTTCCTCACGAAAAAAAATATTTTCACCGAGGATTTACAAAACACATGGATTATAATGTAATAATTTCTTATTTAAATGTCTCCATGCTTTATACAAGCTAAGGGATAATGTGATAATGTGAAATTCCCTGTCAGCTACGCAACGGCGATAATTAATCCCATTAATGCATTCTAATAAACCTTCGAGTGTCCAAGGCCCTTGAGACGCGGCGCAACCGTAGGTAGAACCTGCATTTGGCACGGAAAGGGAAGATACAGGGATTTGGTTTCACAGACATTAATGCTCGTCAATTCCGAACAGAGAAAACAAGAACGAAGGAAATAAGGGAATAAAAGTCTCATTTCATTGGCAGGACGAGGAGACTAAAGCAACGGATGCCTCAGAGCGCCCATGATTCTCGCCAATTACGGGAAGTAATTGCTCTAACAAGCACTGCGAGGTAGGCGAAGGATACTAGGATTGAAAAATGGCCGGAGAGTTCGCCAATTAAAAGATCGTATAAATTACTGACAAAGTAGTTCCAAAGAATACTTTCGTAAATTTAAGGTATGCATGTGTCTGGGAGCAGGCTCATTTGGTGAGACAAATCTGAGCCAAGGAGCCCCAGATCGGGGCCAACTTAACCATTTTCCGTGCGGCAATAATAAAGAAGAAGTTATGCATTCAGAATGGAAAGAGAGGCAGAATGAACTCACAAAAGTTAATGGATTTTCACGAGAAGCAAAGAAGCTCTCCTGAAAACGCAAGGATTTTAAAAACACAATTAATAATTACGTGCAATATCAACACATTTAATGCCTTAAAACATTGCGTTAGGATAACGCAAACCAACTTAATCGCTTCAAAACAGGTTTCTATTCTCATCATTTCAAACATTCTTGACGGAAATTCTAAAATAGTTCTTTTCTAAAAAATTGAGACACAGACAGTTATGTGAAATGCACGTAAAAGTTATTGAAAGCCTATTTTATGGGAAGTCGTCTGGGATACGCCGCATTGTACGTAGATGAGGTAATTCCATCCGTCGGCGATATTAATTCCAGGGGGAAAACCGACTAGTCTCCCTACACTACGCCTACAAAGGGATAAAATTTTTAGTATAGATGAGAGAAAACTATGAATTAAATTCTGTTATATGTGCGTTATGAGCAATTCAAATTTAAATGAGCAATTATAATAGGATAGAATCTAGCTGATACCTTTCTGAGTCACCTGGCATTTTCCATGTATACCTGCGTCTTTTGTGGTGTCTAAACCAAGTGTTGGTGATGACTAGCCCCTGTCTCCTGCAGAACTCAACTGCTTTCTCCCCGCGGTCATTCCTCGTGCCTAAACCGTAGTCCCCGACCTCGTCACCATCTCTTCCTTCGCCTACCGTCGCATTCCAATCCCCCATCACTATCAAATTTTTCCCTGCAGGAACACACGCGATTAAGTCCTCTAACTGGTCATATATCCTATCGACCTTTTCTTCCTTATGGTTGCTCGGTGGCATGTATACCTGAATAATAACTAAGTTCGTCGGCTCTGCTTTAATTTCTTTTAGTAATAATCTTACCGTTACCTGATGTATGTTGACTACGCTTCTTCCTACCTCTTAGTTTAATACTATGGCAACCCCTCGTTGGCTCTCGTCCCCGCCGCTGTATTTTATTGAATAATTATCACTCCTGTAATCATATATATATATATATATATATATATATATATATATATATATATATATATATATAACGATTGTACGGAAAAACTCACACGAGCGGCACAATAATGGGCTGACACAATATAACACAAATAGTATAGAATAGCAACATTTAAAAGGACACTCACACGGTAAATTGTTCGAGCTTTCTGCCCTCTCAGAGGCCTTCTTCAAGAGAGACCTAAGACTGAGAGAGACGTCGTGTGAGTGTCCTTTTGAATGTTGCTATTCTATTTTTTTTATGTTATATTGTGTCAGCCCATTATATATATATATATATATATATATATATATATATATATAATATAGAAATATATAGAAATATCTAAATGCTCAATCTTTCCAAAGATGTACGCAAAGTTGAAAATAAATTTGATTTTTTATGAATAAAATAGGAGACCTTACTTTTCGACTCGCCCTCGCAGATAAACCTTCGTCCAAAAATCATAATTGCGAAATAATTAGAGGCACCTCACGTGCGCTAATACTTAGGTAAAATTTGGTGCCATTCTTTAGAATAATGTATCCAACTTCAGCGAGTAGAAAACTAACAGTAAATATCCGCACCTTTTACACCTGTTCCTCCTCCAGGTGATCCTGTGGCGGAGTGGGCACCGCATTATTCCCGAGGCATCGAAATCCCTCGGATGAGTCTCGCGCCCCTCCCCCCCACCTATCTTCTCTATCATCACCCCCTTCCCCATGACTTCCCCAAATCCATGATCGATCCGTCCGTCGATGCCGACGGTCAACCCGAAAGGCCGCGGACCCCTCGGGCGTGAGCGAGACTAGTAAGTCGGTCGTTGCGACGTGAATGTCCCGGCTTCTTCGGGAGGCGCTCCCGGAGCACGAGGGGAATTCCTCCGGATCTTGATGCGCGCCTCCGCTTCGCATTTCAATCCAAATGTTCGCCGGGAGCGCCATCGGGTAGGGTTATCATTATCTTCCTTCAATTCTTTAAATAAATTTATTTGAATCAATTCTGTTCCACATGAGCTGAAAGAAAGAATGCTTCGCTTACTCGTAAATCCCCAGCTAAATTGCACTTGAAATATATTTTGTTAGAATGGATTACGTATCGCTAAAAACTCTGACTCTTAATATTGGCGGTTATATTAACGATTTTATAGCATCTATTTTCCGTCTTTCCGTAGATAATTTTTTATTGAATAAAACTTATACTTACAGCTATGACACTTTAGTGAAGTATATCTTATTATTTCCACTTAAAAACACTATTACAGTGGTTGAGGTGGCCGAATGTTTTTTAATTTAAAAATGTATATCAAGGGATTGTTACCGGGATAATATATTTGTATGCTTTTCTATTGACCACTTGGAAATTTCCATAAATTCATCAACATCGCCAACAGCACCACCGAGACTTCTTGGTTAGGTCGTTGACTCCCTCGCCCTCCACCTTGAAGGGGTTTGAAGGCAGCGCTTTGACGGGAGTACCGAGTGTTTTATGTCGGATGGGTAGAGAGCAGCGTTGCCGACTCGATGAGTCGGTCGGCAAATCTTATTTTCTTTTCTCTCTGCTATATTTCCCTCCCTCTTCCTCTCTCCTATAGAGAAAGGCGCGAGAACTCAGTTCTCCTTCAACGTCGAGTTGGCAGTGACGTTGTCAGAACGGCAGAAACATTGGATAAAGTTTGTGGGCAAAGGAATATCTAATCCCTCACTCGTTTGCATAAAATTTGAATGGTGGAATGCTTTCTTTCTCTTTTCCCGAAGAGAGGTCCTTGGATATCTCGTAAAGGTCGGTATGACGTCATCGCTCTTCGCTTTCAGTTTTTGTCTGCACAAGCAAGGGATTATTTTCGTGCACATTGGTGTTGAACCATTTCCGCCGAATTAATTGGAAACCTAATTAGTGATTTGAACTTTCCAGAGGTCTAGTAACCGATTCATGGCTCGTGTTTCCTTTGGCATTTCCTTTCTTTTGTAGCCGGCGAGTCCTTCTTCTTGGAGCTTCGATTAATGATAGCTTCATTTATCTGAATGGAGATTGCTGAGGGAGTCGCCTCCCTTTATTGAAAGAGATTTGGCATAGAATTCTAGTCATTAGTTTCCTTTCCCCAGCGTTCTTAACACTTAATAATTCCATCCACTGTCTCCTATCTAGATGGAATTGGAATACAGTCTGACGTGGATGATTATGATTTTATTCCAACTAAAAATTAATAGCGTAATAAATAAATCGAGATGGGATTGCGGCACTAATTCAACTGCAAATGTAGTGTTACGTTATCTGGGTCTAGTGGAAAGTGATTTTGTATGCAATTTTCCCCTCAGAAAGTCGTCCTCACTGCATTCCTTGCATTAAAAAAAGTATAATTTCACCTAGCAATATTCGTAGTGGATAGGATTAGGATAGATGACATGGTCAAATTTCAACTGAAATTCGATTTATTTGCTCGTTCCATAAATTTCCTCAATGTTTGGGTAAAGGTTATAAAAACCATCTTCGCATCTTGGATGTTTTTAAAGTGATCCGGGAGTTCAATGAAAAGCAATGCACTCTTTTTGCAAAGGGAGTTAGTTATTCGTAGATTTTCAAAATAAGATCCGCAATTGCGGTGTCAGCATGCGACAGAAAGTCGACTAAATAATGCGCTCGTTATCATATGTAACAGTGGCTGATATTGAGTGGTATCGGGTCCAAACATCAGACTGCTTCACGCGCAACATACCCGTTCAACTATAGTACATTTCTTTCTGCAATCTTTTGCTTTGACGTGAAGTTTGCTTTTCATCGTCATATCTCCGCTTCCGAAACTTTTAAACCCACTACTTACAAGCCCAATAGGCCGACAACAGCCTCATTATTCGCTCGTCAGCATTGATAATAGCTCATTCAATGCTTAAAGAGGTATTGGATTAGAATATTTATTCCCTTTAGTGAATAAAAAAATCAAGTTTACTCTTTTAAACATAACTTGAACAAAGTGTTTGGTAATTAGCGAGATGACCCACGAGGCGCAGAAGATACCCGACTTCAATCTCCATGTTGTTGATAGCAAAATTACAAGACTTCAACTTGAACAACGCTTGCTTATGTTCTGAGAAAATACGGTTCCGGATCATGTTTCATCTTCTCCATCACTGCTATAGAAGTTAAATTCAGTATCCAATGAAGTGCACCTCTTTTAAAATGGCGAAGTTTTCACAAATGTTTCCCTGCAGGAACACACGCGATTATGTCCTCTAACTGATCGTATATCCTATCGACCTCTTCTTCCTTATGGTTACTCGGTGGCATGTATACCTGAATAATAACCAAGTTCCTCGGTTCTGCTTTTATCTCTATTAGTAATAATCTATCCGTTACCTCCTCTATGTCGACTACTCTTCTTCCAACCTCTTTATTTAATACTATGGCAACCCCTCGTTGGCTTTCGTCCCCGCCGCTGTACATTATTCTATACTGATCACTCCAGTAATCCCCGCTATCCTTCCATCTCACCTCGCATAGACCTAAAATATCTATTTTTCCCCTATCCATCTCACGCGTAACATTCTCCAATTTCCCTGTCCTCATCATTGTCCTAACATTCCACGTTCCTATTTTAACTACTTTGGTATTCTTCTCCTGCGTCTTCTGCCCTGCTGCTGGTGGGTTTCCCTTGAAATTGTTTCGTAGGATGACGACCGCGGAAGCCCTGTCTCCCCCGCTGCCGGGCACGAAACACGGACGATTGGGCCGAGCCCCGTAGTTGCCAGAACTCAAAATCTCTGTTTTGTCCATCATGTAAATCTTGGGAATGATAATTAAGGTGGTTTCCCGGTGCCTTCCTCAACAGTGTTTTTAACGTGACACCGTCACTTACTGGCCGCCCCACTGTGGTCAGACACTATTGCAGCCGCCTCACTGAGGAACAGACACTGCGTGGACTCTCTTTCGTCTGGCTCCTAACCTTCGACCTATCTGTCATGGGTGACCCTAGCAGGAGCAGTTATTATTACTCCCGCCAGCACAGCTCTAGGGGTCATCGGAACACACAAGCCCTTCCACCACGTCAAGGTTGTTGTAGTCCGGGGAGTGAAATATATATATATATATATATATATATATATATATATATATATATGTATATGTATATATACATATATATACATATATATATATATATGTATATATATATGTATATGTATATGTATATATACATTATATATATATACACATATATACATATATATATATATATATAACCATAAACACAGTAATCAACCCGGAAGTCGGTTTGGTAGGTGATGGTAGAGTTCACCCAATACTAAGCCCGACGGCGGCACATCAGGGTTAGGCGGCCAGATCCTTTCCCTGTGCCGGTTATAGTTTCCCAGGAAGATCTGGTGCCAGAAAAATCACATAGCTTGGGTTGAGTCAGGTACCCTGAGCGACTTGTCCGAGAATCGAACCCGGACGCTCCGGTCAGTAGTCCAACGCTCTGCACCATGGACTACCGCGACCCACATATATTTATACACACACTCTGTTTTCCCTAGTTTCAGGGTCCTCCATCTCCGCCATCCGGCGATCACCGTTCCGGGGTACTCCCTCCCCCGGACACATTGATTCGCGCGAAGGGGGGTAGGTGGACGGAGGGAGTGAGATCTCAATGGATGAAGAGGCAATGAAATGCCTACCTCCCAAAAAACGGGAGTGATTCCCCATTATTCAAACATCTTGATTCATTTCTTTGCAAGACACACGATTTGGGCCACACCTCCTGGAAAGTCCGACGCTAAATCTCTCCCATTCCCCGCATCCTCCCCCACTCCCCCGCCACTAGGCCGCCAGCCCGAGGATGGGGCAAGCCAAACAGGGATCATAGGGCATCGCCGTTCCCGGGTTATATAGGTCTTAAATAATTCTGGTCGGATGAATAGGCGGGCAGAAAAAATATGTATAAATAATATATTTGTTTATTATATAAAAAATACACACAGATATTCATGAGTACATTCAGATAGTATGAAGAGTATATTCAAAATACACACAGATATCCATGTATATATATATATATATATATATATATATATATATATATATATATATATATATATATATAACCATAAACACAGTAATCAACCCGAAGGTCGGTTTAGTAGGTGATGGTAGAGTTCACCCAATACTAAGCCCGACGGCGTGTGAAATTCACACATCAGGGTGGGGGGGCCAGTTCCTTTCCCTGTGCCGGTTATGGTTTCCCAGGAAGACCTGGTACCCGAAAAATCACTTTAGCTTGGGTTGAGCTGTCCAGCTGTCAGTAGTCTAACGCCCTGCCCCATGGACTACCGCCACCCTCATATATTTATACACACACTCTGTTTTCTCTAGTTTCAGGGTCATGGATGACGACTTGCTATTTATTTATCAAAAGAAAGCTCGAGAAGAGATCCGATTGAAATCTTTCTTAGGGTATGAATTCCCGAATGGTGTGAGAGAAAAAATGAAAGAGAAATTGGCAATTTATTTAAAAACCCGGTTTGAGGAACTATTAGATGAAAATATAAGTTTTGAGGCATAAGAGCATTCTTGAATATGTTCTTTAAGTGCCGTGAGGAAGTTTGATGCAGAACGCCAGTGTATATGGGCTATATCAACCCAAAAGTTGATTTACTGTTGATATTCTCTTTAATAGTGCCTTTATTTTATTTTCAATAAATCAGGACTGAGAAAATATTAATTTAATGGATAATATATATATTTAATCGGGCGTGTGGTCATATGTTCGTTATACGGTTCAACATACATGTGCCTCTGAATGTAAGCTCAGGAACATATTTGTTCATATGTTGTTCTTTGGGACTCTTTAAAGAGAGTTTTATGTTTGAGTGCTAAACGAAGTATGTAACCCAAAGAAGTTAAACCATGCATTATAACATACTTCGTAAAATACTACGTTTAGAACTCAAATACATAAATCTCTTTAAAGTGTTCCAAAGTCTTCCACGAAATAGGGCCATAAGAAGAAAAGCATGTGACCAACTAACTTTCGCCAAGGCAAAGGAATGGAAAGAACAGGGCCGGAAGGCGGACAATCGCCTTCGACCCGAAGACGCGGGCCAGCGAAACTGTCGTCGCCCGATGACTACTAACGCGGTTGGAGAACCAGGAAAAACAAAGACAAGATTTCCAATTTAATTATACTTATTTAGGCTACATTTTGCAGAAAATTTTCTATGTTTGTCATAACTAATAAAATATTTGCAAAACTTCAGCAATTGCAAGGAAATAAATATTGTTTTTCTTTCTATTTTTCTAATATAAAGGATGGATGAGGGAGGGGTCCTAATAAATATTAAATTTTAAAATTTTAAGAACTTCCTCTACGTACTCTTGTTTTTGCCCTGCATTAGTTCTTTCTTCATTTGTTCATAACTTCTAGCTACGCATTCATTCTGTCTGAAATACCTGTTATCTCTCTTCCCCTACCTCGGTTCACGTTCCCCCTTCCGATGTTGCCTTCATCCCTTCGTCGTTTAATGCTTCTCCATCCATTTTCTTTGCCGGTTTTTGGTTATTCCCACGTGATTTCCTTTACTCAACCGCTTGAAAACCCCAGCGTTTGCCTTGGTCGCCATCTTCTTTGCTTCACTCCCCGCCACACCTTTCATTTCAAAATCTTCCAATCTACGCTCATCCCATACGTATTCTCAGTAATTGACCAATTCTGCTCAGCACTAGGATTCATATTTAAGTCTTTTCTAATGTCCTCTTTAGGTTTTTACTCAGTTTGCCCGTCTTTAGTTTTGCAAATATCTCTTTTGGTAACGTGAACCGTTTCCTAATGTTCCCACAACGGTGGCCCTTTTCATCTAAAGTACTACCCAAGTATTTAAGCTGCTCTACGTCTCCTAGTTTATTCCCTTCTAATTTAATGTCAAAATTAGGTATCAAACTTGTAGGCAAGCTATATTAATTTCCCTTTCTTGCTAGTAATGCCTCTCGAGTTGTTCCATTCGTTCACGCAATAATAATTACAAGTCCATGGATTACTGACTCAGCATTACTTCATCAACTCTAAATCTTATTTATTTACTTTGCCGCACAATAATATTTCCAGCTCAAACCCTTCCATGCCGTCCTTAGCATTTCCTCAACATATATGCAAGTAACGACGGTAACACTCAATCGCGCTAATTAACGCCTATCCCGATTCTCTCTGCTACCCTTATCTGTGCCGTCTGATTCGTGGAGGAGTTTCGAATAAGTCGCCTGCCTCCCCGAAATACTCCTATTTGCCGTAATATCTCCATAAACTCTACCCACTATGCATGGTCGAACGCCTTCTTATGACCTATTGAGGACACAATGACATGATTTTATTCGATGCTCCTTTCCACGATTGCTCAGCACTGCAGTGCAGTGGCGTTGCGCGTTCCTCTCCCACGTCTACAGGTAAACTGATCTTCCCCTCAATTACGTTTGTTTGCACTATTTCTAAAGTGATGATCCTTCAACTTAACTTGGGGAATAACAAGTTATCAAATAATTTTTGCCATTGAAAAAAAGTTATGAAGCAGCTTTCTGTGAGAGGCGAAGGACTCAATCGTTGTTTACTCCTCACATAAAGCTCCTTGACACACTTTCTGGTCCCAAATTGACCTAAGAAACTCTTCTTCTGGCCAAGTTACCTCCTCATAAATACTGCGTACGTTAAAGTAACTCCTCCTTCTATTTTCCCCTAAACTCTGTAGTAATGCTGCAAGAATAATACCTATTCCTGCTGATTTGCTCACCTTGATCTCCCTCAGCGCTTTTTCTCTTTGGCTGTCCAGTATTCTTGGACCAAGGCTATCCTCCTTGGAATTACAATTCCCTTTTTCTAAACTTGCCGGTCTAATATCTCCACTATGAAGCTATTTTTCGTATTATTTCCACCGGCCATAAATTTATTCTTGCGCTATGAGTGACGTCCTACTTTCTTGTCTTAGTCCTTATGCTGTATACATATGTTTCAATTTCAACGGAGTGGCAATTCAATGATCCTCTTATATTACAATTCCAAATATTTCCTGCATATTTCTTCGTATCCTCGCAATGATCCTTTCACGAAATTTCCTTGGCTCTGTCATTTTTTATTACCTAAGTTAATTTTTTATCTCTCCGAAAAGTGAAGAGTCAGGCGTGATGTTGTGGAATCGAGACATAATAAAAACTTCGTTGCAATTTTCCACAGTTGAAACTTTATTTCCGACCATGGTTTCGATACGCTGTATCATCATCAGGTGGTGGACCTGATGATGATACAGTGTATCGAAACTATGGTCGGAAATAAAGTTTTAACTGTGGAAAATTGCAACGAAGTTTTTATTATTTTATCCCTCCGTCCTTTCTTCTTCCCCTTCCCGTCTTAGCTTTTCTCCATGTTCTGCATTCATTCACCCAAGCATCTTCTCATGACCGCAGACTTCTTACATTTTTTCACTTTCAATTATTTCCATCGTTTCGTTTTTGACTCCGTCTGACCCGTTTCTAAGCTTTACTCAATTCCCTCCAAACGTGTTCCCCAATTCGCATTTAGATACTAAATATGCTTTTCTTAGAACACCTTAATTTTTCCCCGGAGAAATCTTTAATATTTCACTTTAGCATTCTCCATTCATTTACTAATCCATTCAACTTAAAAGTTGAATCTCACGGCAGCGAAATGATCAGACTTTGCAGCTCCATCCGAGAAGTATGGTAATGTAATGAACCTGTTTCTCAATCAATCTCGAATCATTGTATAATCTAACTTGTATCCTACCTGTTTCTCCTGGCGTTTTGAAATGACACGGTAGGCGTGTATCTACGCCTACCATGTTGCTTGGACCATACTCTCCACACTGCATGTCAAATCCCCATTCCTATTTGGTGCCTCCTTCCGGACACGTTCCGAGTCGTCACTTCTCATAGGTCTCACAAAATGTCTACATCATCCTCTCGGTGGATACTTGGCAGCATAGACATCTGAATTATCTCTAGATCAGTCGGGTTTACTTTTATCTCCACCAATATACTTGTAACACTCACCTGATTTATAAAAACCTTCCTTTTTTCTGCCTTCAGTTTCAAGTACTATAGTGAAATCCGAATATCTAAAAATCCCTTAGTAAGAGAAACGTGCCGAAAAGTTACATTTTAATTGATAAATTTATTTTTGTCGATAATTGCTGCATTTTACTTTGTAATCAAACATTGTCTGGAATTGAAACAGAGATATGCTTCTTAGCTATATTTATCACTGAATTATTATATAATCTACCATTGGACTCTCTTGAAATATGCATCCAGGAAAAAAATTAAAATCAAAATTTTATTTACAAAGTTTCACGCGTCATTAATATTTTAACACTACTTCTTAAGAAGAATACGTATGCCTGTATATCGCGCCTTTTACTCTACGACACGTGAATCCATAGTGCCAGTAGATGAGAACTATAAAATAAGCGACATTTATGTCTAATGACCGGAATAAGCACTTTCCTAGGCTGTTTAAATCCAAAGGTAAATAAATAACTATTGATATCCATCGGTCCTGTTTATGAATGGCGTGACGATGTCCATGGTCGTTTAAAAGCTCCCTGTGACGGATCGCTCCTAAGGACGCGTCTTTCATTCTTCTTTAGTCGCAGGCCTGAAAACCATCTTGGAAGATATTCTGTTTGAGTGAAATCTCGATTTCAAGTGTGATATTTTAGAGTCATCTCATTCTTTTCGTACGCAACATGTTGCCAGCGAGGCATCTGCATGCCACCACTTTGCTCAAAACCAGGGCAATAAACCCATAAATTTTCTCAAAAAGCAAATATATCTGAACAGGTTTGGGAACAGTGCATCGAATCTTCCTTCGAAAATTCAGAGCTAATAGTTCTTTCTGTTAGAGTTTTAAACCTTCTACAATAGGTTCACTTTAAGGTGGGAAAGCATAAGTTTTACACGTATATTTAACTTAGCATTACCCGCCAGTCGTGAATCGCTATAATCGTCAACGTCTTTCTTCAAGGGGTTTTGTGAGAGAAAACCTTTTTCTACACCATTTGTGTATGACATATTATATTCATAGTAATATCATAGGCTGGATACTAGAATGCTGATCAAAAAGGGGTTGAGCTCTAAGGTCTCCTAGAATGTGAATTGCGTGGTTATAAACCAGGACACTTTCATAGTAGAAAGAGGCTTTGAATGTTGGTTGCTTTTAATATGCCATGGTTATGTAGAATATATTCACATATATTACTATATTTTATGTATATATTGAATAAATTGTGTTGTTTTAGTACTTGTGGGAGTAATATGCCAAGCCAAGAGCTTTTAGTACAAGTAGTAGCTCCCAGAATATACCAGAGAACCTTTCGAAAAAATTTCTGCAGCCAATGTAATCAATCGACTTTTCCACCCGCGGAATAGTCCTTAAAAACATCGACCCCAACAAATCTCTGGTACCTGATGAGATACCGGCTCGCCATGTACCAACTCCCAACCACTCGCCACCTGTACCTCAAAAAATATTATAAATCGCCTCTCCTGTAACTTCTGCCCTGCCTTCTACGTGGGCGAATGCAGGACCGCACTTTCCCTCCGCATGAATAACCACCGATATTCCACCAAATCTCCCACCTTTCTTAATTATCCCATCCCTACTCACACTGCTTCCCACAATCAATCTTTTGACGACTGTTTCTCCGTTTCGGTGATTGAAATCCTTCCCAAATCTGCTAGTATAATAGAGGTGAGAACCCGCGAGATGGCGCATATCTGGGTGGCCCAATCATTTAAACCGCCCGGGCTGAACCAAGCCCACTGAATGCATCATATGGCTGCCTACGTATCCCCCCCACCCCCTTGTTCATTTCCTATTGGTCCCTTACCTACCCTTCCCCCACCTCTCCCCCGCACATGTCCTCTCCGCTCTTCGCAGAGAACGCCATTCTGAAGACGACAGCCGAGCTGTCGAAACGTCAAATAACTAATTGTGAGTGTCCTTTCTTTGTGTCTCTATATTCTAAAAATCTAGATGGTAGAGTTCACCCAGTACTAAGCCCTATACGGCGTGTGAAATTCACACATCAGGGTAGGCTGGCCAGTTCCTTTCCCTGTGCCAGTTACGGTTTCCCAGGAAGATCTGGTACCAGAAAAATCACATAGCTTGGGTGGAGCTGCAGATGCCCAGAGTAAATTGCCCGGGAATCGAACCCGGGCCCTCCGGTAAGCACTCCAACGCTCGTGGAATCGGCGGAACACCGGAAAAATCCGGTGTTAAAGTCCCGCAGAGGGAAATATTTGCCCTTGTGATCTGCTCGATTCCGCCTTCCTCACCTTTCTTGTGTTCGTCCTTTTTGAGTGCCACTATCCCTTTACCTTTTACCTATATCCATGTGAATGAATATTTGTTCGCTATATGGCGGGATATCGTGCTTGAATATGTATTTGCCCAATGTGGCTCGTCATTTTCTTCTGGCTATGGGTGCCACGAAACGCACTTTTCCTATCCTTTATAATGTTATATGATCAATTACTTACGGTCCTTTCCTCCTATGTGTCGTCTATTTCTCCTTTTATGTGTGAAATAGCCCCCCGTGGCCATCCCTTGGCCAGAGAATCAAGGCACTTGGTTGCATAATGACCCGCTGACGTTGCCTCGATAGCTCAAGCGGGTATACGAGTAATTCGCTTTTTGTTTTTGGATGGGTAGAAATGCGAGGAGATAAAAGCAAAGTTGAGTGCTGTTTATGGGGACACTTCGCCATCTTTGACCACAGTTAGATATTGGTTCAACCAATTTAAACGTGAGCGAATATCTATTTTTGATGAGGAGCGACCATGACGCCTGGCAGACGTGGTTGCCGAGGAAATCATTGAAAAAGTCCACGCCATGATTCTCGCTGATCGACGAACGAAAGTGCGCGAAGTGGCAGAGGCCGTGGGTGGTTCGACCGGAACGGCAACTAATATTTTACATGATAAGTTGGCGATGAAAAAATTGTCGGCCCGATGGGTGTCGCGATTGCTCACGGTGGACAAGCTGATCCGGCTGTCAACTTCATGAACTGCATGAACTACGTTATGAATTGCAGCCGTACCCCCCGTATTCAGCCGATCTGACCCCCTGCGACTTTTTCTTATTCCCTAACATTAATAAATGGCTCGCGGGAAAAAAATTAGGTCAAACGAGGAAGTTATCGCCGAGACATAGGCGTATTTTGGAGAGTTCGACATATCCTATTTTTTGGAGGGGTTAAAAAATGGCCGGACCGTCTGAGAAGTGTATCTTTCAAAACGGGGACATGTTGAAAAATGAAAAAAATTTTTTTTGAAAACATGGTTTCTGCATTTCATAACACGGGTACTTAAAGAACCGCCCTCGTAGTATTGGCCCAGCCAGTCGGTAAAGTTACGGTGTTCAAGTCCCGCTCAAGGAATTTTTTTTGCGCTTGACAGTCGTAAATCGTGCTAGTTACACCATTTATAACTCGAGAACGCCTTTACCGATTTTAATGATGCTCGGATTTTTCGATAAGACTCAGCCCAGAATATCAGAATAGCAATTAACATATTGTAAAATTATCGTATCGTAAAATATCGTATCGTCGATATTGACGATAGTTCGTTTTTTGGATTCATCTCAGTCAAGTATAGCAGGATAAGCATTGAAATATCGTAGAAGTATCGTATTGCGATATCGTATCGGAAAACATCGTGTCGTCGACTTTCATTATATTTGGAGTTTCGGATTCTTCTCAGGCCAGAACAACGGAATAACCCTTAATATATCGTAAAAGTGTGGTTTGGTAACATATCGTAAAGTATTATCGATTTCATTAAATTTGTTTTTTTTTAATTCGTCTAAGCTCAGAATAGCACAATAATCATTTATTATTATTATTAGATAATCTACCGGCTAAGGTAGGTTTTTAGATGGCCATAATTACTAATTAAATAATTTGTGACCCCTAGCAAAACACAACAACATACTATACATCAGGTCCCTCCCTCTTCAGCTCTGAGTTCTTCCTTCCTCCCTTCATCCCGTCCAACATCCCTATCCTATTCCTTCCCTTTCCTCGTTTGCCTAACATTCTCCCCTTAATTAGGGTCTTCAACATCCCGCTGCCGGTCAATATCCCCTTCAGCTACGTTTCCTGCCTCCATAGGATTGCTCCAAACAAACCCCTCTCTTCGCCCACCATACCAAGTACTTCCTCGTTTGCTTTCTTCTCTGTCCATTTCACCTTCTACATTCTTGCCCACACCCGCATTTCAATAGCCTCCAATCTACGTCTATCCTCCTGCTTCAATGACCACGTTTCCGCACCGTAAATAAATACACTCGAAATCAAAGTTTTTAACAGTCTTTCCTTTATATCCTTACTCAACGTCCCCGTCATCAACTCCCTCTTCCTTGTGAAAGGTTCTTTGCCTAGCGCAATTCTTCTCCTTACGTCCCTACTACTTTGACCGTATTGATCCAAAACACTATCGAGATAAGTAAACTGTTCTACCTGCTCTAGATTTTGCCCTTCTATTTCAATGTTTAGGCTAGCCTTTTTCTTTCTGCAAAATCGCATAACATTTGTTTTATTAATATTGATTCTCATCTCATACCTGTCGCACTGAATTTCCAATTCACTCAGCAATGCTTGCAACCCCTTGGCTGACTGACAAATTAAAGCTTGGTCATCAGCAAACCTAACTGATTTTACGAATTCCCCGCCTACCTTCATTCCTACCTCAAGTTCTTCCCATGCCTCTTTAATCATTTCCTCTGCATACAGGTTGAACAGCAACGGTGATAATGGGCAACTCTGCCTTAAACCTCTTCCTAACACTGCGCAACCGGACTCCCCGTTCCCCACTCGTACCTGAGCAGTCTGGGACATGTACAGGTTGCAGATTAGCCTCCTTTCCCTCCAATCTATTCCTATTTTCTGCAATATACACATTAGTTATTCCCAATTCACTTTATCAAACGCTTTTATGAAATCTACGAAACAGGGAAATACTATCTGATTATATTCTATATTCCTATCGATTAATAATCTCATTACTGCAATGTCATCGCGCGTACCTCTCCCCTTCCCAAACCTAAACTGGTCATCCCCTAATTAATCATTGACTTATTTTTATCCATTTTTTCATAATCCTGAGAACAACTCAAGCTGTGTGTGATATCAAACTTATTGTCCTGTAGTCCTCACATGACGTGGACTTTACCTTTTTCGGAATAGGAACTAAAACTGATCTCACAAAGTCATCCGGCCAGATTCCTTCCTCATAAATACTATGGATCAGCCCATATAGCGTCATCCTCCCACAATTTCCTAAGAATTTTAAAAGTTCCGCGGGAATGTTATCCACCCCCACAGCCTTATTTAGTTTCATCACCCTTAATGCCGTTTCTATCTCATAGTCTATTATGACTGGACCTAAGCTACCATCCTCTACGTCATTTTCCATATCTAACTTTGTTGGTCTAAGCTCTTTACCATACAGTTCTTCTATATATTCCTTCCATCCCTCCTGGATCTTTCCAGCGTCAACTATTACCTTACCCGCCTTATTTCTAACTGTTTCCTTTCTTACTTCCCGATAAAGGTTTAACTTTGCTGTACACCGCACCGATTTATTCCTTCCTCTGCAGACTTTCCATATTCTCGCACTGCGTCTTCCACCATGCTTCTTCTGCTTTATTTTTTTCCCGCCTCAATTTATTTTTCAATTCTTTGTACTTCATTTTGCTTAATTCTGTATTTACATTCTTCCATATTCGCCGCTCATCCATCTTTGTAATCATCTCATCCGTGATCCATGGTTTCTTAGTCCTTTTAGCATTAACGGTTCCAATAGTGTCTTTTGCGGTTTTAGACAACCCTTTCTTGATACTTTGTCATTTTTTTTCGATAGTACTTAGCTCTTTACCATCCTCCATGATTTTCTCTACCGCCTGTTTGTATTCCTTCCTTTACAAACCATGTAATGCTTCTACATTCCATTTTCTAACTAGCCGCCCTTGCCTTATCTTTTTGAAACGGACGCTACATTTCATAAGAAATAAATTGTGGTCAAAGTCCACATCCGCTCCCGGGAAGCTGTGCGAATTCATCACACTGTTCCTAAACTTGTGTCTAACCAGGATATAATCTAGCTGATACCTTCCTGAGTCACCTGGCATTTTCTATATATACCTGCGTCTTTTGTGGTGTCTAAACCAAGTGTTGGTGATGACTAGCCCGTTTCTCCTGTAGAACTCAACTACTTTCTCCCCGCGGTCATTCCTCGTGCCTAAACCGTAGTCCCCCACCTCATAACCATCTCTTCCTTCACCTACCGTCGTATTCCAATCCCCCATCACTATCAAATGTTTCCCTGCAGGAGCACACGCGATTATGTCCTCTAACTGATCGTATAACCTATCGGCCTCCTCTTCCTTATGGTTGCTCAGTGTCATGTAAACCTGAATAATAGCCAAGTTCGTCGGTTCTCCTTTAATTTCTATTAGTAATAATCTTACCGTTACCTGATGTATGTTGACTACGCTTCTTCCTACCTCTTCGTTTAAAACTATGACAACCCCTCGTTGGCTCCCGTCCCCGCCACTTTTTATTATTCCATACTTATCACTTCAGTAATCCTCGCTATCTTTCCATCTCACCTCGCATAGACCTCAAATATCTATATTTCCCCTTTCCATCTCTCGCTTAACATTCTCCAATTTCCCTGTCCTCATCATTGTCCTAACATTGCACGTTCCTATTTTAACTAATGTGGTCTTCTTCTCCTGCGCCTTCTGTCCTGCTGCTGCTGTTTTCCCTTGCAAGGGTTTCGTGGGATGACGACCGCGGAAGCCTTGCCTCCCCCGCCCCCGGTCACGACACACGGCGTATTGGGCCGAGCCCTGTGGTTGCCAGGACTCAAAATATCTCTATTGTCCATCACATTTTTCTTGGGAATGATAATTGAGGTGGTTTCCCGTTGCCTTCATCAATAGTGTTTTTAACGTGACACCATCACTTACTGGCCGCCTCAGTGGGGTCTCAGACGGCATTGCAGCCGCCTCACTGAGGAACAGACGCTGCGTGGACTACCTTTCGTCTGGCTCCTAACCTTTGACCTATCTGGCATGGGTGACCCTACCAGGAGCAATTATTAATACTCCCGCCAGCACAGCTTTAGGGGTCATCGGAATGCACAAGCCCTTCCACCACGTCAAGGTGGTATTCCGGGGAGGGAATAATAATCATTTAAATAACGTAAAATATCGTATCTTAATATCGTACCATAAATTCTTATCTTAAAATCTTGTATCGTATTGCTCATCGAGATCAAAATTTTTCAGCGTCGGAAGCAAGGCGATGTGGTTCCTGTTCATCCGGGTGTGCGTTCTACTGATTCTCTTGGCCGTATTTATACAGTTCACCCGAAGAATGATGAATGCTGCTACCGGTGAATGTTCGAGGGCCAAAATCGTTCGAATCACTATGAACTGTTAATGGTATAGTGTGTCCAACATTTCGTGCTGCATGTCAGGAGCTTAAATTGCTTGAAAACGATAATCATTGGGATATTTCAGCATCTCCAAGTCAGATACGCACATTATTTGCTATCATCCTTTCGACATTCTTCCCATCCAATCCAAGTGACATGAGGAACATATACAAGGATAACATCTCAGATGACATTTTACATCGAATTTGTGTAATTTCAAGAAATATCGATTTTGAGGCAAATGAGGAGATAGCCAGGCTTTGCTGTCTATTGAAGACATGGGTTACCTCATGTGCGGCAGTTTATTTGTGATGTTAGGAATGCCAGCAATGAATCTCGATCGTGCAATGAACAACGCGTTTAATTGAGAATTGGAATGTGAACGAATAGGATCGACATAAATCAGATCAATCAGTTCAAACGAATATAACCCTGCTGAACCCTCAAAAGAGGGAAGAATATGATGCATTAATTAAGGCAAATGATGATGGATCTAGTGGCTTATTTTTCCGGTATTTCCCTGGGGGAATTGAGAAGACATTCCACATATCATTGCTTTTGAACACTGCTCGTACGAGATCGGGCATTGTGGTAACAGTTGCTTCTTCTGGCGTAGCGGCCACTTTGTTGGAAGGATGCCGTACGGCTCATTCAGCATTTACGTTGCCATAAAACCTACAAGATTCTGAATAAGTGACATGTAAAATTTCGTAACAGTCCGCAATGGCCAACATTTTAGTAGCATCTCAAATTATATGGGACGAATGCACGATGGCGCACAAACGCGCATTGGAAGCACTTGACCGAAATTTGAAAGGACCGCGCAATGACTCGAGATGCTATGATGGTGCATTGATTTTACTGTCTGGCGATTTCCGGTAAACACTGCCAGTCATTCCAAGGTCGACTGCTGCCGATGAAATAAACGCTGGCCTCAAATCAGCCGCTACCACTGAAGTAATCGGTATATTTTTATTAAATTTCTTTTTTTTCTTAAGCCACAGCTGCCCAGGGTTTTTAGTCGCATGCTTCGGGTCTTAATTCATTTTCTTAGTATTTTATTTAACAAGGTTTCAGATTTTGATCCTGGCCACGTTTTAAAATGTACGAAATTAAATATTTCCGAGGTTTT
This sequence comes from Hetaerina americana, assembly GCF_022747635.1. Taxonomy (NCBI): domain Eukaryota; kingdom Metazoa; phylum Arthropoda; class Insecta; order Odonata; family Calopterygidae; genus Hetaerina; species Hetaerina americana. Next base: position 8,891,476 of record NW_027286719.1, on the reverse strand, counting down.
ACCCGTTTTCGAAAGGGCCTTTGACTTGTTTTCGTGTATCGCAGATCGCTACACATGCATCGTAGGTTCCCAACGAACTAGGAGGCATGTAGATTATATGTTACATTGTACGAGGTCTTTTCAAAAAGTATCGCGGTTTTTGCGCTTTCGCAAAAATTATTTATTTATTCATGAATATCAATTTCGTCCCCTTCTATGTCACCCCCATTAGACATCTAATCACTTCTGCCAACGTTTTTTCCAATCCTAGAAGCACTTCAAAAAATCAGTTTTTTTGATCTTGTTCAGGTCCTCCTTCGATGCTGTCTTTATCTAGTCAATCGTAGCGTAGCGTCGTCCTTTTTTGGACCTCTTCAGTTTTGGTAACAAGAAAACGTCACTGGGGGGAAAATCTGTGGTATACGGTGACTGTGGCACCATTAGTGTGCTGTTTTTGGCCACAAATTCGTTTGTGTTTGAGCTGGGGTGTTGTCGTGATGCAAAGGCCAATTTTTGTTCTTCCACAAATCCGGGCGTTTTTGGCAGATTTCTACGCGAAAATTGCGCATAACCTGCAGGTAATACTCCTTATTTATCGTTTTACCCAGTAGTTAGCACTCACGATGCACCGCGGCTCTGCAATCGAAGAAAACTCTTAGCAAAACTTTCACATTCGATCGAACTTGGCGCGCTTTTTTCGGTCTTGGCTCTTGCTGCAGCTTCTATTGTGATGAGTGGGAGTTTGGGAAGTTCCACGTCATAACAATATACCCATGATTCGTCACCAGCTATGACCCTCGGGAGCAAATTTGGGTCGTCGCGGACAGAGCCCAACACATCATTAGCAATGTTAATGCGTTGCTGTTTTTGGTCGAAATATAGCAATTTTGGTACAAATTTCGCGGCAACCCGTGTCATGCCCAAATCATTTATAAAAATCTAATGGCACGAGCCAATCGATATCTTTAGGTCCTCGGTAACTTCTCTAACGGTGATTCGACGATTGGCCAATACTATTTTCTTCACTTCATCAATGTTTTCGTCTGTCGTTGACGTGCTCGGGAGTCCGGCACGCTCTTCGTCGTTCACATCCCCTCGTCCCTCTGAGATCATTATGTGCCACCGATAAACGTTGCTTCGGTCCAAGGTAGCCTCTCCATATGCCACAGTCAACATTCGGAAGCGTCCGCGCACTTAGTTTTTCACGCAAAATTTGATTTAGATTCTTTGATCCATTTTTCGGAACGGGCAAAAATCGAAGACAAGCTAAAACACGCCCAAGCAAAACAGCTGTCAACAATTACCTGAGCATTCAAAATGGCCGAACTTTTGGGCATAAGTGAGAAATATAAGTACCAACATAACGCCACAAAACATCTAAAATCAAGGGTACTTACCCCCGAAAATTCAAAATTCGCGATACTTTTTGAACAGACTTCGTATGATATCCGAATATGAGGAATCCAGTGTGGTGTAAATTTCACCCTGGAATGGTTACGCTATTTTTCCTCCCATTTCTGGTAACGTGGGGTGACAATTTTCAAAAATTCGTATCTCACACCCATTACGACTGTGAGAGTCCTCTCACAGTTGTAATGGGTGTGACTGGGGCTCATTTTTTTGTTTTTTAATGTAGTATCACGTGACACATTGATTGAAGTGAATTATGGTAAATGTTCCGAGTCGCAAACGTAAGCCCTTATTGTTTGGCGCGAGATTTCAACCCGCTCTGGGGTGTTTTTTACCCCCTTTACCATTCTAGGGTTAATAATCTATTGCAGGGGCATACCTAGTCAAATCTATCGACACATACTTCCTTGATTTACTCTTCTTAGTCATATGCGATTAATCTTAGAGTACGTAAATCGGGTGAATTTTATCTGTGAATCCAAAATCAGCATCACCCCATAAAACAGGAATATATTCCTTGCAGGTAACCTAAATAAAGATGAAATTAAGATTCACAAAATGAAACACCAGGTTTGGGAAAATAGCAATTGTGACTTGAATATACTTTCGAGAAAATTACAAATTGTGCTTTATATGAAATAGTTGCAATTAAATAAGAGATTACAATATTCAATTTTTTGTAGATTTGAGTTTTATTTACTCGTGTTCCTCCCGTGCCATTAAATTTTATTTTGCGAAAATTACCTGAGTTAGTTGACATATTTGCTTAAAATTAATAGTTATTTTCTAAAAACGAAGAAAAATCAAATACTTCATTACATTTCCCTTTCATTTCCCAAAAGAAAGGTAATATTATGGTAAAAAATATTATATTTGTGCCCAATATCACTCCCTTCGCTCAATACTATTTCAGGTAATCAACTCAATTGATGGGAAACTTATTTTGATATAGGAACACCATTGTTTATGTCGCTGAGTCCTCATCGAATTCCCCAAGTTGTGAGCGACATATCGAGAGGGAGTTTATTATGGTGTTTTTATTAATGGTATCAAGATGTTGCAAGACTAATATTATTAGTTATTACTGCATTACGATTACGTTTCCTATCGTTATTTTCAATTAATATGATATCAGGTCATGGGCCACCGCGCAAACATCACTTAGTTGATCGCCTAGCCGAAAGGAAGTTACGTGGCCTTCGGCAACGAAAATTAATCCCCTGAAAGGAAAGCTCCGACCATGCGTTTCAATCAGTTTAGATGAAGTTCATTTTGAAAGAAAGACGAACAAAGGAAAAGCGCCTGGAGAGAATAGCGAGTATTTTTTTTAGGAGCGAGAGGGTTCGAAACGGAAGGACATTTGAATTGTGTGCTGTCACGCCATCAGGGATAGAAAAAGGAAAGAATAATTGTAATAAATTGCCGTAATGGGTACCCCTCAGAAAGACTCCCTGGTATATGTTTTCATTTCGAACTGGAGTAGTAATGGCTGCGCATTCTTCCTTTGTTCCGGACTGCAGAGCGTATCATTAGGAATAGTATCTGAAGGTTGGGGGAAAATACTCGTACGTGTCACTAAGGGAGGATCATTTTGTTCGCACATTGAGAGTCGGACTTCATTTCAGGGAGAATTTTTTCGCCGACAGTTATCTCCCGAGCTCTTTGTGTGAGTGGCAGGGTTCCCAGCGCAGCTGGGAAGTGGGTAGGGAAAGGAAAAGAAATGGGAAAGGTCTACTATATATGTTGGTTTTGAATGAAGGTGGATACCTCCCTTTACAGTACTGACGTCACCTGCCGCTTTGTGTGGCTCGGGCGCCAGTTCCTCACTTCCGAAAGGAAAGGGCGTGGAATGCGTGGTGTAATTTTCAATCCGTCTGTCGACATCATTGGCCGAGGACCATTTTTGAACTGTCTGCGGAACAGTGGGATCTAAAGTTTGAGTACTCGTAGTAACTTTGGTCAACCGGATAAAACATGAAATCTGTTCACAATTCGAGGCGAAAACCAACAGTGGCGCGGAAGAATAAAATCTAGAAAAGGGTGGGACATCATTCTTGATGTGATTGGACATGACATAATATTGAGTTCTCACACCAAGAGGGATTTTTCCATAATTTTGTTGTTGCTTCCCCGTCGTATGGGTCAACAGCTGAGTTCATTTTGCAGCGTATATCTTCAGGTGGATAAAATATAACTCGCCTGCACAGCGAGTGCGCGCACAGAGCAGATTCAAAACATCACCTTGCTCGTAAATGGACGAGGTGAGTATCCAATAAATAACAGGGTCGGTTTCGCGTCTTTGAAAAAACATATCTATTATTAATTTTATTTAAAAAAATTACAAAAATATATGACACAGCTATCGCCATTACTCGGTGGAATGTATCCATTGCATAGATGAAAGAAACACAGCAAATACTTAAATTGCTGTGCTTCTCTTGACTAAAATGGTTTCACAATTTCATTTGAGTAAGCATTTAAACTTTTTTGTGATCATAGAGGAAAAGATCTCATAAAACAAGTTTTCATTTTTAAATCAACACAAAATAATAATATTTCTAATGTGCAGTCATAATTTTGTTTTTTAATCAGAACATTGTTTCGTTAATGAAAAAAGGGGATGGAATGGGATTCTATGGATAACGGTTATGCTTATGGTCCACACTCATTGAATAGTGAACCATATTAAGAACCGATGAAGTCATTTTGATGACATCGGAAAGCTATTAGAAAGTAATGCTGCTCTAAGGAAGGTGGAAAAAATGCCATTAAATAATCAAAAGTAGATAAATGTATGAATGTTTGATGGATTAAAATTGAAAGAAATTGCAATAATGGTAAAGAGCACTGGAATTTCTGTCAACAGGTGACCTTGGGGCCGTCGAGTGAGGGAGAGAGTTTAAAGGTGCCAGCACGTTGTTTGGCAATAGAATCACTTCGAGCGCGTGTGAATTCGAGGGATGATCAATCGGTGACGTAATCGCTAGCGGTCAGGACGACTCATCAGCCGTTGGGCATTAATGATTGAGTTGTGCAATGATCGGTATGTGATTACTGCCAAAGCATCGCAGTTGGTAGCGCGTAACTTACCTCAACACGTTTCGAGGGTTCAGCATAGTTGGTAAGCAAGAACGCAGGTCATATGTTTGGATAAATTAAGTAGAATTCAGCAATTTTTGACACTTCAGATCAGGTTACGCCTCTCAGATCACAACAATTATAGTTCATTTGAACAACTGCGTTGAAACAACATATATCCCAATTGGTACCTCGAAATACGTAGAAGATAGTAATGCGAGTGAATATAATACTTGTGCCTCTGTTAACCATAAATCCCCACGAAACATTCTGTGAGCATACAATAAACCGTAAAACTAAAAGTGATTGACCAAATAAAAACTAAACAATTAAATTACCATAGCATAGGAACAAAATATCGTATATTGCACATATATTTGTTAGTACAAAGCCAGACATAGTAGTTAGAATGGAGAGTTGGCTCACGGGAGATATAGTAAGCAATGAAGTTTTTCCGAGCAGTTCACAATTAACCGAAGGGAAAGACCTAGCAGATTGGGCGGGGCAGTATTCATTGCTGTAAAGTTAATCTTAGTAGCATCCGATATGAATGCGACGAAAATGACATAGAAAGCGTTTGGTGCAACAAAGAGGACTACGACGACAGAAGCCCATTCGTGTGCTCAATTTACAGACCTCCACATTCTAGTAGAGATATTCTACACAAACTCGACGACCAAATATCCGCTCTCAACAACAGTATTATGACAATCGCTAGTGATACAAATCTACCGTCAATTGACTGGGACACGTACTGCGTAAGAAAATCTGCCAAAAACAGAGATTCACGCCAAGAACTCCATCATACCTGTATATTCACAAAACACTCCTGAGAACAAACTGCAAAATCACCAACACGGAGACACAGTATACTAGACATCTTTGCGACCTCTATGCCCGAAATTATTGCAAACATTGAAATAATGGACGGAATCAGTGAAATAAGGCTATTTTTTTCAGTTTCAAACTAAGTTCGTAAAAATAAGCGAAGAATAGCGTAAAATATACTTATACAACAAGGCAAATTTTAACGGACTATGAGAATGTTAAAAAAGAATTACCAGAATACAAGACAAAAATACTGACAGCCGATAAATAGAACACTTGGAAATATTTCTTAAATATTTTAGGCAAAGGAATGAAGACGAACATCCTATTCAAACTTAATGCTTAGCTAAGGAACTTAGATGGTACAACGGGGAAGTCAGATCGGCATGAAGAAGGGACAGAAAGCTTCTATGATATTTCTAAAAGAGATTATAAAGTGACGGTATGGTTTATTTGAGTGCATGCAAACAGAAACTAAAATAATGTCGTAGCAAAACGTAAAGTATCATGCGCAGAGCTATACGCTCTTTTAAATCTAAAATATTGTGCGGATATCTTGAGGAAAACACAAAGTCATTCTGTTCCTATGTTAACGAAATACAGGGTAAGCACCAAACTGAACATTCATTTGGGGAGCACATATCCGGACAATATGCGGATCCACTGTTAAGAAACTCGGCTTCACCACGTGGGTGGTGGGGAAATGTCATGAGAAAGTTAAACAAAGGTTTTACCTTGCTCTAGTTAGACCTCATTTGGAATATACCGCAAGTATTTGGGATCCCTGGGAGAAAATTTGGCAAAAACAATTCGATTAAGTCCAGAGAAAATCCGCCGGATTCGTTGAAAATTGTTATAATAAAAACACGAGGGTGACAGGTGTCTCTAAATGGATTTAGGCTGGGAGTCAATTGAGATATGAAGAGAACAAGCGAGACTTAACTTTTAGAAAGATTCGGAACAAATGAATTTAACAAAAACACTAAAGAAACTATTATGCCCTCACACTACTTAGGTTGATCAGACCACAAAGATAAAATAAGGGAGATGCATTTCAGAACAGATAGGTACAAACACTCATTTCTTCCCCGAAAAATCAGGAATCATAATATTAAGAAACAGGAGTCATTTTAGAAACATCAAAAACATTTATTTTACAAGTCGGAATAGAATTAAACATGCAATATGGTTTATTTCTAAGAGCATGTGTATGTTAGTTGGTAGTTTAAGTGTTTGTATTGGTGTGGGTCGCGAGGGTCTTTGCATGAATGCATAGCATGTTTTTTTTTGAACTATATAAGTTTGTGTCTGTTGTATACGGTTTTTTTCATTTTTCTTAATTACTGGTGGTGCCCTAACACCCCCCGCCACACGCCCCTGCGGCGGCAAGCGGGTTATTACGTAGATGTAGATGAAAGCTGAAGGCTGATGTCAAATATTTGTCTAACACCCAATCCTAACCGTTTTCCCTAGGAAATACTTCGTGTAATTTTTTTCATAATAGCATTATTAATTCTAATAACTATGGTAACTGCCGCAATTGCCCAACACATATACATTTTCTTTCTCCAATCGGATCTAAAATCACTATTTAGTGTGGATATATGTGCCTATTTTCTTTACCAATTTTGAAAATTTATTGTTATGGAATGGAGCTGAGAGAAAAGTGCTAGAGGGAAATTTTTGGAGACTTTAAAGGTGTTCAAAATGACAATGCCTCACGCCCTTTATACATGTATACCAGCGGCAATGTCTAAATTCATAAGTTATTTATCCTGCCAACATATTTTTATTAATTCATTAATTATTCACAGGTAATTATCTTCAGCTTAGTTTTAATTGTTGATTTAATTTAATGAGAAGTAAACCAGTGATCCTGAATAGCTAAATATTGGGAAGAAAGATATTGGGTTCGGGAATATTTTAATTCCATTATTTAATATTTACAGTTATTTACCAATAAGGCCTTTGGGTAAGGTTAAAATGACAGTATATAAGATAAATAATAGTATATGATCATATACTGAGTTTTATGAATCTACATAATGTCCCGCAAGCCACCGCAAGGGCGTGTGGTGGGGGCTGTTAGGTCACCACTTGTAACGAGAACAAAACCACATGCACAATCAACTCATCCATGCAAACCGTTATCCACAGTGACCGTACATTCATGCAAAAATCCTACTTACACGTATGCAAATACACATTCTATCATCTAAGAAACAATGGCACCTCAGGATGCAGTAACAAATTTATTCAATAATGTGCAAGCTAGAATTTGAAAAGTAAGAAGGCGAAATTCCACTACCAAATGGCCATGAACATACGACGGTCTCCTCCCCCAAGGAGTGTAAGGGGAAATCGGTGCTAAGCGAGTAAAGAATTAGCTCAAAATCTATTCCGAGTAACCTGTTTTACTATCAATAAAACAAGAGTCCGAAATTAGTCGTCAAGGGTAAACTTATCAGAGCCTTGTATTAACTAATAATGTTCTGTTGACTGTACAACATCGTAACGGCCAAGGTAAAAGAATTGAGCCATTTGCCCAGATGTGTGAATTCCAATCGCTGTTGGCCTTAGTATTGGGCGAACTCTTCCTCAACTTATCAGACCGTCCCTCCGTTTGATATACGTGATTTTTACTCCCATTGGTGACATGTTTCGAAATTTTAACTTTTTCGGACGTTTGTCAATTCGACTTCATGCCTGCATCTCCATAATACCGCGAAAGCCGCCGCAAGGGCGTGTGGCGGAGGTGTGAGGTCACCACCCGTAAAAAGGCACTAAACCACATGAAAATCAACAAATCCATGCAAACCTACACCCACAGTGGTGTATATATTCATGCAAAAATCATTTAAACTTACGCGCATGCAAATACATATACTATCTACTGACAAATAGTTGCACCTCAGGATGCAGTAAAAAAGTTATCCAATAACGTGCAAGCTAGAATTTGAAAAAAGAGGAAGCGAAATTCCACTACCATATGAACATGCAACTTACAATGGTCTCCTCCCCCAAGGACACAGGTAGGGATCGTGACCCAATGCTGAATGTATCGTCTTCCTTCTAATGATTCCCACCCCAACTCCAGAAGGATTTCAGTGACGCTTTTTGTTTTATCATCAGAGGTTTTATCGAAACTGGCCGCTCGGCTTGGAACCTTCTGTTTCCCGAATGTGGCCTTTTTCACTTGGATCTTATATACTAGAGGCATATTCTAAATGAGGCCTTACAAGAGCGTGGTAACAATTTTCCTTGACCTTCGAGTCACTTTTGCGGATAATTAGTCTAATAATTCCCAATTTTTGACATGCTAGCCCGCAGACTTTACGTATGTGGGTCCCCCGAGTTAAGTCTTCAGTGATTTTACCACCTTGGTATCTTTCTGTATCGACTACTTCTAGGTCAACTGCTGCTAATTTGTAAACAAATCCCGTTGATCTTTTAAAGAAATTTACCACCGAACATTTATTATAATTTAATTTCAATCTCCATTTAAAACACCATTTAGTAATGCAATCTAGATCATGTGCTAGAATTAAACGATCCTCTTCCCCAGATATCTCTCGATAAATCACCGTATCATCCGCGAACATCCTAATCTTACTTTTTACCTCGCGGTTCAAATCGTTGACAAAAATCAAGAAAAGCAGCGGCTCGATTGCACTTCCCTCAGGCACCCCCGAGGTTACTCATACGCAGTCGGGACTAGCGCCGTCGAGGACTACCCTCTGTCCCCACTCTGAAAAAAATTGTTCAACCCAATTAATTGCGCCCTCGTTTATGCCTGCTACCTTTATTAATGAAGAAGTTTCCCCTGGGGAACCTTATTAAATGCCTTTTGAAAATCTAAAAAGATCGCATCTACTTGCCTAACACTTTCACCCGATAAAAGTTTGTCATTTCTGCATAATCCTAATTGGGTCTCGCACGAAAGGGTTTTCCTGAATCCATGTTGATTGTAACTTTAAAAGTTAATGTTAATGTTATCTACGTATCTCATTATAGAACTGACAATTATATGATCCAAAATTTGGCAACATATAGAAGTGAGAGAAATGGGTTTGTAATGACTGGGTTCCTCCCTGTCACCACTTTTAAAAATAAGCGTTATATGCGCAGTTTTCCAATTCTTAGGGACTTAGTACTCGGTGAGGGAATTGTTTAACATAACCTCGTGATACGGATACGTAATATGTTAGGAGCTTAATGTTTTTTTTCACCCTAGCTGGTATATTTTTGGGACCCGGGGATTTATTGGGTTTAATCTCACTGAGCAATTGGACTATTCCTTGTTCGTCCGCTGTTATTTTTGCCATGGGCTCATCTACATCTACATAATACCCCGCAAGTCGCCGCAAGGGCGTGTGACGGGGGTGTTAGATCACCTGTAGCATGGAACATAAAGGGTCCAAAATAAAAGGTAAAAAGTAAAAGGGTTCCGTTTAAATTGTTTCTCGGAGATGCGCGGTGGCAACATCGTTCGTGAAAACGCTTTGGAAGAATGTTAGCTTTTCCCTTAAGATCAGTATGAATACCGTCAGAATGTATTGTTACAATCCCTTAAGCAAGCCACATTTGTTTACCCCCTTTTACTTTAATTGTATTTTGTAATTTGTAATTGTATTTTGTTTCCTATTATAGAGAACCTTTACTTGTCCAATAACTGTTTATTCTCAGAGGATGATGTGTTCACGCCTGCCTTCTTTACCCTAGAATGTAACACTCTCTACTTTCGAAGGGCTTTTCTAAAGCCTTTGTTGTACCACCTGGGATCGCGATTTGCTTTGAATTAATTTATAGGGGTGAAATCTGTGATGCCTTTTTGCATAATATTGAAAATCTGTGCCAAAGTTTCTTCCTCGGTGGTATGACTGAAGCGCGTTTTGAACTCGGGTAGTGAAGAGTTAATTTGACTGGCAAAAGTTGCTAAGTCTGTTTTATGGTGATTATAAATTTTTCTTTTTAGTTTAACTATCCTTTTTATTTCTACGTAGAAGTTGACATAAACGGATTTATGTTTACCCAAGCCCTCGTTAGTGGACACACTAATAATACGTCCCGGTGTGTTCGTAAGAAATAGGTCCAATATGTTCTTTCCACAGATGGGTATGCGTACTGCTTGATGGAGGGAGTTTCTTTGAACCAATTTTAATAAGGAATTACAAGATTTGAGATCGCTGGTCCGAGATTTAACGCTATTGCTGTCCCAATCCATGCTAGGGAGGTTAAATCCACCTCCAATTATGTTGATGCTGTTATTATTTTTGCGTGTAAATGTGTGTATTTGATCGTTGAGGGTATGAAGTGTTTTAAAATATGAGTCTGTAGGTCTATAGAAAGAACATAAGTTAATGTTGGGTTGATTAGACTCCAGTAAGGCGCACCAAACACTCTCTATATTATTATTTTCAAATACACATTTTCTGCTTTCAAAAATACTTTCACTGCCACAAAAACGCCTCCTCCGGGTCTTGTACGAGTACCTCTATCGTGTCGGTAAACTGTGAAATCTATTGGGAAAATTTCTTGGTCGTTTATATCATCACACAGCCAACTCTCTGTTTCTAATACTATATCAGTGGAGTAACTTCGGATTATGCGCTCGATATCCGCTGTTTTATTTTTGAGGCTTCTGCAATTTATTACAAGGATAGTTCCATTATTTATATTTTGAATAACACCCGTATTTTTGGGTCGAGCGTTAATTTAGGACGCGTTTGTGGAGAAGTGCGTGTCAAGTGTCTTTCTACATCATTGCCAGTGCTGTCGGTTACTCTTATATGTTTACTAATGATTTTATGTGCGCCAGTCCCTGATATTACCGACCTACTAAATGAATTGCTCTCTATTTTGAAAAAAGGCTACAATGGTCTAGTATCCTATCCGCTTCCTTACTCGCCACTTCCGCTACACAATGGACCCAGATTGGCTCACGGGAGTCCGGCACGATCGGAGGGTTGGCCTAAGGTCGACGAAAGAGGCTCTCTCGACCGAGCAGAATCGCCTAAGTCTCTGGTGAATGCCTTCCACTCGGCGCCAAACCAGAGACCCGCAATTCTTCCTCGGAACAATGCTGCAGACCGTTAAGCCCAGACCCAGCCATAAAACCTCTTCGCCCTGATCACCCTTCACCTCAGTTCCCTAAGGGAACGGAGGACCTCCTCGGATCCACGGTCCGTGACGCCGTTGGTGCCCACATGGGCCACGACCTGCTCACCTGAGGGACTCCTTCGCCTGGTATACACCAGGCGGTCACCCGTTGACTGACGCCTACACGGTGCGCCCTTTCCCTCAATGGGACCATCACACGGCGGACATTTGAATTACCTATTGCTACCATTCCCTCCCTTCCCGTTCGCTGACTTCATACCGTAGGCAGCGCCCTTGGAGTACGGGTAGGGGATGCAAATACGCTAGTACTCTCATCTGACAGCACCTGGTACCTGTTGAAGACGGGGATAGGAACAGCCGCTGCAATGTCCAATCCCCGCTGCAGCGTAACCTTCCCTTTACTCCGAGAGACAACCCTCTAATCGTTCGGTCTACGGAGGGGCGGCACTCCTTCATAGGGAGATGGGGCACGAGTTAAGACCTTAATTGCCCAGCCAATTTAAGCGTTTGGGTGAACCCGTGCTGCCCTATTGGCGTGGCGTACTTTAGAATTCCCACCCTTAGCTCCATCCCCTTTGAAGGAAGCCATCCGGCCGTAGATCTTTGATTGAAGCTCCTGCGCATTTTTCTCCAACGTGGCGATACGAGCCCTTAGAGCTGCAATTTTAACCGGGATTTTTAAGCATGGCAAAAAATACGTAATTGGAGCCATCCTAAGCGGATAAACGAGTTACCAAAAAAGCTAACCTAAATGTACTAGGCTAAAGAAATTTTTTTTTACAAGGCGGTACATTAAATAAAATTGCACGAATCTGTTAAAAAAATGTAGTGGACTCTGAAGCTTACGCGGCTGCTCAGTGGCAAAAAGAGAAAAAGAAAGAGATTACTCACAGATAACCATTCAAAGGAGCGGGAAACAAATAACTATAAGCCACTAAGAGTACCTACTAAGATTACCACCATACTATGCAAAACTAATAACAAACAACGCAAAAACCAAATAAACTAAACTATTTCACACAATTAAAGCTAGCACCACTCTACACTTTACTAGGGAAGAGCATGCACAGAGGCACTGAAGTAACAGCAGGCACGCAGGTAAGGTCAAAACGGTTCTCGGGAGCGAGCTCGAGCACGTCCTTCCTCGGCAAGAGCCAGGTCTTTAAAATCTGGTATTCCCGTAATTTTTTTATTTATTTCGATCTTCATAATTATGTAGCTTAAAAATTTTGAAAATACCCTTTAGCCTAGAAGCCCCACACGTTTAACCCAAAGCATCAATCTTTTGAGGCATTTAACGCACACTGGGCGGAAAATCTTATTCTTTGGCACTATTTCTCCCCATTGCTCTTTCGCTCGTTCATCATTCCGTTTGACTGGATATGAGCTCATATAATATAAATATTACCCTTTTCACGCAAACATATCAGTTATTATTAAATTACTTTATTGATGAGCCATTATTCAATTGAATTTTTACTAAATAAATTTATTACAGAATAAATTACCCACGCATCATAAATTTAATCATTGAAATAATCAATATTTTAATTTGATAAACACTAAACTAATTAGTTATTACATTAATTGGTCAGGGAATATTTTATTATTAATTTAGTCATTTAAATTTAATTTTGAAAGTATTTTATAATTAGCGCTTTTTGAATTGCTTTGCTTAAACGCGTATTGCAAATTTCATGCGCGGGGAAAGGGATAGGGTTGAAACATACCGCGTATAGCACGCGGTTGAGGGGCCGCGGTGGGTGGAGAAGCCAAGGATTTTGCCAACGCCGTTACTGGAGGGCAGAGGCCTGTTAATGTTTGAGTGAGTGTAAAACAACGCACCAATTCCGTGGGAAAACGTTTATCTTCCCCGGTGCACACAACGAGTCACTCGATCCAATATTGTTATTGTCCGGCGAAGCGCGTCTCTTAATTCCACCTCGGCCCGGGGTAGGAAGTGCTCGACCCAGTCAAACAGAATTCGCAAATTCACGGAAAAAATCAACGGCCGCTTCAATATTTCGTGCAGTTCAGGGATAAGGGGTGGCCGGAGGGTATGAGTGGGGGGGGAGGGTAAGGAAGGACCACGGAAATGGGGGCAACCGGGAGGCGGGCGTCCTCTCGCTCGTCAGTCGCACAAACACTGCAAAGACGTCTTTCGCCCGGAGGATGAGAGAGGAGATGTAAAGGGATGAGGGAGAATTTGACGAGAGGAGAAAAAATAAATGCAAATTCGTGCAAAAAGCCGACAGCGGTTCGCGACCCCGGCTGAGGTCGCGACCTCAAGTTGGAGTGGGGTGGTGAAGGGGCAATGTTTTACCTCAGGTGGGGGTGTAGTTCAGCGCCGTGCCTTAATTCACGGCGCGTCGTCCGCGCCTCGCACGGAATCTCAATATTCCTATGGATAAGTTGCCAGTGTCTAATCCTTGAATAAAATGCGTACAGATTCCACGCATGTTACGCAAAAAATATAGATGTATGTTTATACACACACGTGTGTGTGTGTGTGCAGAGCGAGAGTCTCTCGATCCGATCGTGTTCGTAAACCTGTAAAAAGCAAGGTCTGAGGCAAGCTGCACAATAGGGTTCAGTTGTTGTGACTCTGTCAATTTCAAGTGTCCGTGCGAGTCATTTCATCTGCAACTGATGCCATGAGTTAACTTTTTTTGAATTTACCTTATTTTCTGAAAGATCAATCATCTTCAACATTGAGTAAGTGCAATGCTATAAGAGAAATCACTTGTTACTTGAGGAGTAAGAAAAAAACAACAAGGAAAAAACACCTTGAATCAAAAACAACATCCGTTGCGCTCATTATTAAAGGCTGAAAGAAAATTAAGCTTTTCGGTTCAATTAAGTTTAAGCCGAAGTCGAATGTCCCTTTTCGGCACAGGAAGGAATCCCAACAATTTTCCCTCTCCGTCAATGGAGAGTCAGCTATGGAATGTCGCGTATAAAGTGAACGGTGTGAGGCGGAGGTGAATCCTGGGGTCCTAGGGTCAGAAGAGGGGGAGAGAGGAAAAATGGGGTAACAAGGAGCTCGAAAGAGGTCTGGGAACGAGTGCGCCGGACCTGCGGGACACTCAGCCCGACTCGGCAGGAGCGGTGGCCCTTTTTTGCTTAGGGGCTTTTGCTTTTCTCCACGTTTCATTTTATCGCGTCGAAAAAACACTGACCCAGCTGTAGCGCAAGTGCTGTTACTTTTCTACCTCTCTCACTCCCCACACTGCTTTGCCAGTGAACCGGGGAGAATTGTTTGGCAATCCATACAATCTTCGCTTTGTACGTACACCGATATCCACGCTAGTGGAATGGCACCGGAAATAATGATCATCAGCGGTACACCTAATTTTTTTTAGTGCAAGTGGTAGGGTGGGAGTTTAAATGTCCAGATCTGTTCTTTTAATTACCAAAATCTCCCATATGGGTCGTTGCAAATTTGTTTACGTCTCGAGCCGCCGTCGGCGCAGCGCCAGTAGCTTGTTTGGAAGTTTTTAATAATTAACTTGCTTTCACGCGCATTAAATTATGGCATGCCTAAATATTTTCACCACTCGGCGTGTTTTTTTAATTGAAACATCAGCATTATGATGAAATTTATGCCATATAAAGCTTAAAAAACGGTCATTGACAATTTCCAGTTGTGAAAATAAGCTCTAGACGTGTTTGGTTTTCTTTTCCCCAGTATATTGGGCCCTGACCGAAATAGAAATCACTAAAATTCCTTAAATAAATTATTCATGCACATTTTCATTACCTGTTTTCATTTCTGTTGAAGCTGGCCATGAATAACTCAAGTTCACATGTTTTCTTCTCATTCTTAATTTCTTGCGCTGGAGAGGCTAGCGCCCGTGTGCTACCCCGAGCAAACCGGTCTACAAATCACATGGGCACTGCCGGGTTGAAATTTTCTTCCAGGAGTTCATTCCACATATCTCTTTCCCTTTTTCCTATCGGTGTTACAGAATTCAATTATTTTAGCAGAATATCCAGCATTTTATGAAGTCGCTTGTCAAAGAGAGGCATTGAAAAAGGATATGAAGTGCATTTTGTGTGCCTTAATGGGACCCGTCCCAAACTCTTTTCATTAACAAAACACTTTCATGGCATTTTATTTGAAAAGCGGTAAAAATATTGTGAAAGGTAATCTCAGTATGAATATGTTGATTGTTCCCGCAAGAAATGTCTCTTTCGTCCCTAGATAATGAGATGTAATTTTGGAGGGGGATGCATGTCTAAGTGTATGTATGTGGAGACGAGGAAAATTATAACGAAAATTAATACACTTCGATTGAAAGCTTCAAAATATGAACACTTATAAATTTTCGCATTCATTACATTTGTTATTAACGTGATGCGCATTCTGAACACTTAGTAATAGACTCATAGAGTGTACTGTCGACACGACTACAGATAAAAATTATTTTCTCAAGTTATCGTTGTCAACTTCGTTTGTACTCTCCGGTAAAAAGTAGAATTTAGTTAAACAGCTTTACTCGGTGTCGAGTAGATATTAAATAACCAATTCTATTGATGATGCACTAGAATCTAAAGTAGCTATCGGATATTGTTTTAGTAATATCTGTCGCATTGTGGAAATGTTTTAGGAGGTAATCTCGGTATAATTATGAAATATCAAATACTTCATCACATATAAACATTTATTTTACAGTTTCCATTGATACTGGCCAACTCAGTCCAAAAATATCTTCCGTCGTTACCTAGACACAAAAAACCTTCCTCACGGCCAGAGAAAGCAATAAGGAAAACCATCGCCGGTGTTATCGATACGGGATATCCAACTACCAATTCAATAGTATTCTTTACTTGTACTTGCTTATCGCTATAAACCAACCATTGAAAACACA
The DNA here is from genome assembly GCF_022747635.1 of Hetaerina americana. Classification (NCBI taxonomy): domain Eukaryota; kingdom Metazoa; phylum Arthropoda; class Insecta; order Odonata; family Calopterygidae; genus Hetaerina; species Hetaerina americana. The sequence continues at coordinate 8,875,190 of NW_027286719.1, read as the reverse complement.
ATATCGTAGATTATAAGAGAAGCCTTTCACAATTTCACTTGTGGTACACGGGCAATAAGAGTTCAGTGGAAAAGTTTAAATTTATAATGAAGTCGAATTTAAATGGTTTGTATACACCAAAACCATCTTATCAAGCCTCGTACAGTTCTTCGGAAACACCTGCAGTTAGCAGTAATTTTCGACCAAGACCTCTTTAGCCTCATAGACTTTCCTTTTTGACCTCGCTAGGGACTTATTTTCTAAGCATTAATTTGAAAGACATTCAAAACTTTGGTATGAACAATTTGAAATATTACCTAACGAATATAGGTGTGATAATTAACTTGACACCAATTTGCGGAGAGATGTATGGATTACATACAGGAGTTGATTATACTCGTTAATGGTAGTCTTAGAACCATGAATGATAACATGTTAGTATTCAAATTTGATCCTCGTTCAACGTTTCGTCGTTTGACTGGCTAGTGATTGAAAATTGTGTGATATTTGTTTTTATGGTTACCAAATATATTTCTTCTTAGAAAAATATCAAGCTCCCATTTATTAAATAATCAGTTTGATTTTAAACCATGGAGCTGTACTTAAAAATTATTTAATTACTAATGTCAAACGGATGAGCGTTTTTTATCGCTTTTTCATTTTATCGCTTTAATATTTGCACCAAATTTAAAAGAGTAGAATTTCACACGAATCACTCTCTTCGTAGAGAATTTACAAAAATGGGATTTTTTTAAAGTTTAGATCGGTCAAAATTTGTCACCGAAATCGATCAGACGCTATTTATCCACAAATACTGTCTCAATTATTTAGAGATCATCTTCATTTTGTGCAGCTTTCAACTGGAAAAACTTTTATTTAGCATTCCCTTAAATATATTTGTGCGCCAAGGAAAATATCACATGGAATATTTTCACTTCCGTCGACTTCATCGTTTGTAGCGTAAATATTATCGAATGAGCCATTTGCGGGGAAATGATTGATGCTTAGCCCCACGGTACACTTCCCGTCGGAAATGGAACACGTGGATTGAATGAAACAGACAATTTTCAATCGAGAATTAACCGCTCCGCTTTCATGTTTCCGTCGGGGTCAATAGAATGACGCACCCGACGCCCGGATCGAAATCCGACGCGAAATATCCGTTTCATACGGTTTGCGGTCCCGGTTCGACGCCCTGCCTCCGAGGGCGGAAGAAGCGGAGGGGCGGGCAGACACCTGCCACGCCACCTTCCCCCCAGCAGCCCCTTCCCTCCGGCCCCCATCCACCCCGCCCCTTTCTCGCCCTCCCCATATCATTTGGAAAATGAATCCTCATTTTCCGTGGCGCTCCGGAGCATTTAGGCCCACCCCGTTGCCCGATTGAATTCACACCGCCGGCCCTGGAACCCGAAGTGGAAGCTCCCTCCTCCTCCCTGCCCTCCTGAACCAAAAATAAAAAGAAGACCTTTTTTTACCTCTTATTTTTTCCGGCCTTTCCAGTGTTTTGGGGAAGGCCGTTCCTTTTTCTCCGGGCTAATGAAGCTCCTAGTTCCCCACCTATCCCTTACCATCACTCTGTATCCTCGCCTCGGTTCTAACCCCTCCTTAATTTTGATCGCCCTGTTCCGACGCGGCCAGGGTCTCCCAATGCCCCCCCCCCACATCTCCGCGTTCACGTGCCAAAAGATAACTGCTCGTCCCACTGCTCTCTGCCGGCGCGCCCGTTAGCGTGGCCAGCGGGCAAACAGGTTGCCTCCCTCCCTCCCTTGCTCGACGGTCTCTCTCTCGTGGCCTTCGGAGACTCCTCTCTCCTAACCAGCTTTCCCTCCTTCCAACCCTCACCCCATTCCACCCTCCGCTCCCCCGAGCATCGCCGTCCGTCCACCCAGACGCTACTAGTTAGTGGTGTGGAGCTTGCGTTTTTGAGCGGAACACGGAGGGCGAGGGGGCGGAGGGTAGGGGTGGGCTTTGCTGGTCGGATGGTCGGGGTTAGGCGGTCATGATTATACTTCCGCCCTCTAGCCCGGGAGTCCACGAAATACTATGCAGGCGCACCGAGTCCGCTCGAGAGATCGCACTTAGCTCGCCTTTCTGACAAATGACGGGGGCTACCGCGGCTTACAGCCCGAAATTCGATTGGATAGTTGAAGGGTAAACCTCATCTGGTACTATTCATGTGCTACTGTTGCACATATACATCATGCGCCGCAAGCTGCGGCAACGGCGGGGGGTGTTCGGTCACCACCCGTAAAAGGGAACAAAACCACATGCAAAATCAACACATCCATGCTAACCTACAGCCACAGTGGCGTCATGCATCCATGCAAAAACGTTTTCAACACGCGTGCAAATACATTTTTATCAACGAACAAGCAATTGCACCTAAGAATGCAGAAAAAATGTATCAGATAAAGTGTGAGCTAGAATTTGAAGAGTAAGAAGGCGAAATTCCAATGTCATATGGACATGCAAAATACAACGGTTTCCTCCGCCAAGGGCACAGGTAGGGATTGTGACCCAACGCTGCATGCTGCGGGAGGGTCCCCCCACAAAGAGACACGAGGGATGGAGGGTGAAACTTAAAAACAGACAAATTAGATCAAGCAATACTCTAAGAGCTCTACATATATTATTTAAATAATGTATGTAGAACTCTGAAATTTTAATGCGGTCATGCGGGATGGGCTTTGCCAAAAAACACATGAGGTTGGTGAAAGGGTATGCGATTGAGTAGAACTAATATTTCCCTTGATGCTGTGGGTGGAAAGTAGAATTTTTGTTATGTGCAAGATAACCGCACAGTTACTGTCCCGTATTGTCCGTGGGAAGGAGTCCTTGAGTCTTGTTCTGGCATCAATTTCCCGAATTTTATATGCATGCAAAGATCACGTAATTATGGAACGGGAGTGTGTTCATACCTTTGCATCGTCTATGTTTTTTCAGGATTATATGGTTCCCAGAAAATCACACTATGTCCGTAGAGATAATATTGTTTAGAGGCACAACCTTGATTTGAATGTGGTCCCCTCAGCTTTTAGGACAACAATTAAACCAAAATCATCTCACAGCAGTATTTAAGAAGAAGTAGTGTCATATTTAGTTGAAATAAACATCTTAGTTCTCTTTTCCGAATTCGATTCTGCGGGTTTTATACCCGACGATAATTACTTTTTTTGCCACGATCAGTGATTTCCTGTTAGAATGTAAGCATGGAAAGAATAAATTGAGGCTTGCATGTTTGCTATTCATTGTCTATTCATGGGCGAATAGCCATTGGGAGGGAGAAATACCTTGGGTGAACGATCGATGAGAGGAAATAATTAAACCTTTCCCTAGGAAGAAACATCTACTATTGACTATAAACTGGTTATGGTTAGGCACAATTTGACGGACAGCGTAATCAAGTCGCCCAGGATTCTAGGAGCGGATGTGGACTTTGATCAATATCTACTGCAAATGAAGTGTAACGTAAGATTAAAGAGGATAAACGGGGAAGGCGAATGAGGAAATGGAATGTAGAAGCGTTAAACAGGACGTTAGGACAAACGGTACGAGCAGGCAGTAGGAAAAATTACGAGTTGGGGAAGGGATACGCAGGGTACGGTAGAATAAAATGAAAATATAGTATATCAAAAAAAAGGATATCGTAAGCCGCAGTCGAAATTATAGCACTACTTAACCAGAGAAGGACTAGTTCCTTGAGAAGATAGAGGAGAGAAGAAAACGAAAAAATATAATATCAGAATTAGGTGGACAAGGAGATAAATAATAAATAGGCAAAGAAACTGATGGAGTAAAAGATGGCGGTGGAGGACGCAGCGTGAGAACAAGGAAACATAATTGTGGGAGGGTGAAGTCGGTGAGGATTTCAGAAAAGTGAAAAATGTGCGTGGAAGAGTTTTCATGGATTAATGCGTAGCATTTATGAGGGAAAAACCCGGCTGCAAGATTTCTTCCTTCCTATTAGTGTGAGCTCCCTTCCAAACATACCTATTTTCTCTCAGCTCAGTCAATTCAGTAACCGTAGAACGAACGGATCTCTCTACTCTACTCTACATAATACCCCGCAAACCGCCACAAGGGCATGTGGCGGGGGGTGTCAGGTCACCACCAATAAAAGGGAACAAAACCACATGCAAAATCAACACATACATGCAAATCTATACCAATTGCTGTGGCCCATAACGATTGAATAACAACCGACCATGACCGTAAGTAGATACTTGTTACTGAAGTGCCCATGCGTGAATCTTAAATAAGTCGTTATGAAAAAAAAACAAAATGCTTTGGGTATATTTCTTTTATTTTTCAACGTAATCTTTTAGCGCGATTAACCTTTTCTTTCTTTTTTTTAAAAAAAAAGCTTTCTGTTTTGGCAATGGTCTCCTCTTTAGTTGCAAATCGACTACCGCCGAGCCATTTTTTCAAGTTTGGAAATAAAAAAGTCATTGGGGGCCAAATCTGGCGAATACGGTGGATTGTGCAATAATTCAAACTTCAGTATCATAAATTTCTCCATCGAAATTTCGTGGGTGCACCTTTGTGCCGTGGTGATGAAAGAGAATTTTTTTCTCTGCTGAATGACGACTTTTTTTTCTTAATTTCTTCGCTCATCTGGTTTAATGACGACGCGCGAAACTCTTCGTCCATTGTTTGTCCAATTGTAGCTAATCCATATAGATGGTTTCGCGTGTGGTCAAAAAACTCCTGCGATGGATAAGCGCCCAACCATCCTCCGAATTCACTACTTATTTGCGGGTTTATTCTCCACTGAGGGTAAACGCGGCTCTCATCTTGAAGGAGTTTTTTCATGACCAATTTTTAGTGCGAAATTGAAAACACTGTACCTTGAGGAATGACTTTGGCTACAGCTATTAGGTTAAGTTTAATTCGTCGATAACAAAAAGGATATCTCTAAATTTTTCAATCATTTGTGAGGACATGGCTTTCATTGGACGTCTCGAACGATGTTCATCATTTATGGATGTATACACATGTTTAAACTCATTTACCCCATTGCAAGCATTCCCATACACAGGTGCAGATGTGACATGAACTTTATCTAACTTGGCTTTCATCTCTCCCAGTGCTATGTATTTTAAATAGAAGTTTTCAATCACCACACGAGACTCATTGTTGTCCAAATCATAAAAGAAAAAAAATTATTCCTTCAATCGACTTTGAAAATATAATCACGTGATGTTTGTTGCTAAAAATTAAAATCAGTCTGTTGAAGAATGAGGCTTTCTAAAACCTAAACTCTTCTGATATTACCAACGCTAGTTTTTCTAAAGAGCTATTGAACAACTCACTTATCTGTTGTTCACTCCTAAAATAATTAAGATCTTTATACCCTGAATGTATCATATCACGAGGATTATAGTCATACGTGCACTAAAATACAATAAATTCTTGACACAATCAGAGAGCCTGTATAAATTACCAAAGAATGTTTCTATTCAGAACCTTCCCCTTTATTTTCTCTTTTCCCCAAAAAGAGGAGATACTCGCGGTCTGAACAAATTTTAACTTAAAGCTTCCTATTTTGAAAATATATTTTCCCAACCCTACTCCTCCCCCGCCCCCCATGCGCAAGTCCCTCATACGTTCATTTCCTCCCCTTTCAGCTTGCCTCTCCGACACACAATAGATTTATAGATTGTATACCAGGTGTTTGTACCCTGAAACTGACCGTTACCGGTTGAAACCATGGTCTGTCGCTAATCAATTGGTGTGGGACAATGCAAAGAGATTTGTTCATCGACGATGAAAATATTCAATAAAGCCTTAGTCTATTCTATACTATATCTATTAGTCTTCATTTATCTAATATCTTGCTGCATGTTTGTGATGTCTAACGTTTTAAACTGTTGCTATCGTCAAAATAAAATTTTGATGTGTATAGACTTAATGGTGTGCACATTGATAAAAATAAGAAATTTTATTTGATTTTGGATTATAAATGGGGATTAATGTTGGTAAACCAAGTCTGTACGCTGTGATTGCCTGTGGCTACTTACCTTGCAGGATTTCTCACGACTCACAAAGGTTTCCTATTGTGGTGAAATAGTATTATTATGTTTTCTATGAGGCTGACAAAATACGTCAACAGCTAGGAAAATATTTGATAGGAGACATACATTTATAGATGCCTTGTCATAAAAATAAAAAATATTATTAATGTAATTTATTAGTGCATCCGATGACCGGAAGCAGACCGTTTTATTTCCAGCGATGTTGCTAATATGCGATTTTAGCTAACTATTTTGCATTTTCTCATATTATCAATCGGTTATTAATACTCTTAAGAGGTTTTTCATTTGAAATAGGTTATTGAAACTTTCAGGTTGTATAAGTTTTGGGACCTTTTCAAACATTTCAGGAAATTATATAAGTAATGGGAACACATTATTCAAAGAGGCAGTTAAACAGCAATTTTATTAATTCCTGTCAGCGGTCAAAGTAATGAATATCAAATATATATAATTTTAAAAGTTGGATTTTGATCCGCAAGCTGTGGTTAGGTCTGTGGAAGGACTGGACCAGGTCAAATGTTTAAACTGATCACATCTCTAAAAGCGCATGGCCGCACCGAAATTGGGGCAAATCCCTAAATTGCTTGTTTGCGTGAGATAAGGTGCCTAGAGTTCGTTCGAAAAATGTGTGGAGTATAATTTGAGGTTTCTATCCATTATTTACGATGAAGCCTTATTTCCTACATAAGTTATATCCATTTTCTGCACCAATAAAAACTTGTTTTAATATGCTTAGCTTATCTTAGTCACGAATTAGTTTTCTCAAGAGATGCATAGATGCGGATGACAGTAGTGGTAGCCAGAAATTGAACGCCAGTTACTCAAAGGTATATCCTATAGTCGAAGTGAGAATCCCTCGGGCAATTTGTTTGTTAGAGGCAGAAAAATTTGGCACATGGAAAAATATATTTCCCTTGGAGAAGGATACCCCAGTAGTTTCAGTTGTTCACATATTGCTTGTCGCTCCAAATAATCATCGGAGTATGCCAGCGTCAAAAATTTCTGAATTGGAAAATTTGATAAAAAATTAGTCGTCTCATGCCTTTTCACTACCACAAACTTTGTAGTAAACCCCGCAGTTAGCCATAAGGCATATTTTGCTGAAATGTTACATACAATGCAAAATAGAATCAATTACATTCAAAATAATTTGGCTCTAACAATTGGCATGACTGGGAGATATTTTTCTCTGCTCCATGCATTTTCTCTTTCATACTAAATTCTTTTTAGATTCGTGCGGAAAAGGAATTGTAAATTCATTATTCCTATTACTATTTTAATTAAAAGCCCAGTTTTAAACATTAGTAAGTGTAAACATTTACCGTTGAGTATGCATTTTAATTCTTTAATATTGGTTATGTTACAGGAGAAACTCTTTACACAAATGTTCTTCGAAAGTTTGCCCTGTCAAAGTGGAGTGTGCATTCCTCTTTCGTAAACTAAATCTGTGTCATATATTCGACTATTCTCTTTTGATGTGTCAAGGTCAGCAATAATAGTTGAATAATTCTCACTCTTATGTTCTCCAAAGGAATTTCACTCTTTGCGAATACCATTGTTACCCATATATTTTACTTAGTTGGTGAAAATAATTTGGTAGCAATAGATTAAGAATTGATTTTTCTTGATTAAGCGGGTCTGTTTTCACAAAAATTAATCATATTGATTGTTATTTTAATGATAATGAGACCTTTCTTTGTTGATGACGTAAATTGCTATGGTCAGTGAATCTTATACCTCAGGGTTTCAGTTCATTGATTATTGATATTTATTTCTGCCATTCGAACTGTTTTCCTTGAATTAATTACTCTTCTCCTCCACCTTTTCAGTTGTCATAACTTCAAGTAGATGAGCAGTGTTTAGTGGCGAATTGGGACTCGTCTAATTTTTCGGGAATATTTCTTACAGGGTAGTAAATCGAGTCGTATCATAAATATCATCTAGGTCACCTTTCCTCAAAGCTTGCATCTTTTCATCTCCGAGTGCGTACGACTGTCCATCTATCCTTTCAGTCCTTTGGGTTGCTTATTATTAAAAATAACATTAGCAAGTATACGTATATTGGCAGAATCAAATTTCACTCCCGACACTGTGAGCGAAAATGGATAAAATCCAATTTGGAATCCCTTGGGGAAATATTTGGCACCACTCCTTTGCGTATAACTAGCATCGTAAAATCCGCATTCCTTCCATTCATATGATAACTAATTATTGAATTCACTTTCCTGACTAAGGACTGTAAACAATAAAATGAGATATTCCTGATGAGAAAATAAATTTGCACTTTTCCACAAGTTTACCTTGCATAAAACCTGTGGAGAAGTGCAATTTTTTTCGCATGATGGCAAACTTCCACCACATCTCCCCTGAATCTGTCGAATGTATGAGATATTCCTGTTCATTCATGTTTGAGTGCGTATCACAGTAAGAAATGGCCTTAATACTCCCGCCCTTTGTACCCCACACCTGTCGCGGGAGGACATACGAGTTTACCAGATAGCTGGTCGTTCATTACATTATTCTCATTAAAAGTGTTATGTTATGTTTATTTGCTGCGATCTTGCGAGTCGTCTATGTAGATTTGAGTGAATAATGTCTAAAACTGCAAAAGGAGTTTCTCATCAGTCTGATGATCAAACAATACGATAAAAATACCAATACAACGTATTGTTATTGTAGGGGTGTTTGGAGGAAGTTCAGATAATAGCCGAGGAGATCAGAGGAGATTCTGAAAAATAAATCTCTGTTGCCACTGATTGATTTGTTACTAGTGATATTATTAACGCCTTCACAGCTGAGGTGAACTTTCCGTGCCAATTGCTAAAAATTGATAACCAATAGCTCATAATCGTGTTCCTACGATCCCTCTGGAGACGTTTTTCAATTCCGCTTCCTAAGGTTGCGTCATTGTGCGCAGTGGCAATGGTGAATACATAAAGATGCATAAGGTAAGCCGCATGTAATTTTACCTACATATTATGGTTGAGATGTGGGGGATTGAATCATTCGAGCAGCCCATTCGGTTAAATCTGGTGGAATCCGCATTGATTCCTTTCTTTTGAAGACAAGCTCGGACCTCTTTGGTCCCAGGCTCATTTATTTGTCGTTTACCGTCCGCACATTAGGGCGCCCTGCCGCGCACGGCCCGCGAGGAGGCACCCTTCCCTCCCTCCGCTCTAGTCGCTAACAGCCCATTAGCGGGGGGCCTCTGCTTCACCGACGGCTACTCCATCCCTTGGATCCACCCACCACCGCCTCCGCCACCCTGTTTCCATGGAATGGAAGGGTGAGGGGGGTTAGGGCTAGGAAAGGGCCTTCCCACCTGTACATTGAAATCCAATTCATCATCGTCGCCCGGTCTGTGACTTACGTCTGCCGATGGAGTAGCCAGTCCTTACCGCCGGAAGAAGCAAAGTGCTCTTCTCCCCTTTGCCTCCCCTTAAACTCCACTCCCCGCCTCGTATCCGTGCTTCTTTCATGCCTTAAAAATGATGCGCGATTGTGCTAGAGGAAGCGCAATAACATCGGAACATATAATTGGTCGTTTTTATAATGTATGAATTCCAGCTAATTTTAGCACATTCAATCTCATTTTTCAAAGATTTAGTTGGAGCATTTCAGTGCGTTTCTCACGTGTTCATTGCGTCCGTTTTCTTTCTTTTTTTCTCAATCACGGGTGGTGCCCTAACACCCCTTGCCACACGCCCCTGCGGTGCCTCGACGGGTGTTACGGAGGTATAGATGAAAATTTATCGTCACCTTTTAAACTGTTTAAAATCTGACTGTAACCTTCTTTGCCTTTTTTAATGCCGATCTGACTTCCCCGTTGTACCATCTAGGTTACTATTTGTCGCATTTAAGTTTGAATGGGATATACGTCTTCATACCTTCACTTTATGTATTTAAAAAAAATTGCAAGTGTTCTCTGTATCATAAATGTAACATAAATTTCACTTATAAAGAACTGTGCTGCATACCGTGACTAGCTTAGCATATAAGCTATTAGCCATGAGAGGATTGAAAATAATTCCTGAAGTGGCAGTAGGCGGAAATAAATTCTCTTTATCAGTTGAAGTTATGCATGTTTAGAATAGAAAGTGATTGAAAGAAATTATATGTAAAAGGCAGCTTAGGGAACCTTATATCAAACATCAAGGACAAAACTACCGTCATGGAAAAGAGTGGAGTGTATAAATTGCGTTGTGAGTGCTCTGTCTGCTCTTTACATTGGACACACCGGAAGGAAATTCCGTGAACGTGTGGAAGAACATTACGCCTGCATCAAAACCGGAACTCCTTCTTCTCATTTTTCCAAGCACCCAATGGACAATAACCACACAAGTGGCTTTGTTCCTGAGATTTCACATTTGGAGAAGAAAGGTTTAGGATTGGATGCCTCGGAACGTTTGGCAAGAGCAGTCATTATGTGGGTATAATTGGTTAATTTGACTTGATGTAGTATTCTTCCCGCTCCCCCCTCCTGGACCTCCCCCTGCTCCTCCCCCCCCGACGCCATACCCAACCGCCCTCTCCCCCTCCCCCATACACACTCACACGCACACCAGTTTCCCTCCTCTTCCCCCTCCTCCCGCTCCACCTCCCCCCTCCTCTTCTCTCTCTACTATAGAAAGCTGTGTGTCCTCTGTACTTCACCTCATGATGACTTCGGAAGTCGACACCTAGGTCCTGCATAATAAAATATATAAGTGGGAGAACTAAGTATTTTCTTTTCCGATATTAATCGCTTCCACAAAGTGACGCCTGAAACCGATAATAAATCTAACTTTCAGATGCAATTCTTGATTGGAATTTATTTGAAATGGATATTGTGCGAGGAATGTTTAAGAAATTTCTTAAACAAAAACAGAAAATGATTATTTTTCGTAAGTTTCAAATATGTTATGCAACCTTTACACACATCCAATAATTAGAGGGTAAAGAATCACGCTTGTCATACTGAAATTTATTCGCTGACACTTCATAATTAGAAATTGTTTGGCCACTTAATGATGGCATTCTTCCAAGGAATTATTGCATATCTTGCAAATAGTTAGAAATTATTGCATTGCTAATTATTCAGGAATGAAACATCATAAGACAAACAACTATGGTCCGAATTTTTATCTATTTTCAAAAGAAAGTCAACTACTCTACATCCCGATTCCTATCAGAAGCTAATCTTTAATACTTATCCAATCAATAAGGGGCTCCCTGAAAAAAGTACAATTTGAGTATTTCCTTCTTACCCCGTTTAATTGGTTGTAAGTACTCCTCATGTGTTGCAGTTAGTTTAAGGAGCAAGAAAAAGAAATTTTAAGAATTTCTCTGACAATTCGAAGGGAATTAAGGCCCAAGTTTTAACACCTTATGCATAAAAACGTGACCATGATCTGAATATGAGTCCTTTTAATCTTATTTTCTGGTATTCATTGGTTGATATGAGAGGGAACTGTTTCATTCAGTTAGAGCCGGTATTCCATTGTAGCAGAAGGATTTGCAGTAGGTGACTTGCAGGGAGCCACCCTGGAACCCAACAAAACCCTAAGAGGCAAGATACAAATTGGTAGTAATTTCAAATTTAGGAACATAGTCAGCTTCAGCGTAATACCGCAGGTCATAAAACATTATTCCAAATCTACTCAATAACCCGCAAGCCACCACAATGGCGTGTGGCGGGGGGTGTTGGGGCACCACCCAAATTTAAAAAAAAGCGTATGCAAAGGCCACAAATTCATGTAATTCACAAACAGCATCATGCAAAAACCCTAGCGACCCACAACCACGCAAACACACAAACTACCTAATTCCATGCACATACACCTACAAATATACCTAATGTCTTTGCAGTTTTAATTTTGTTCCGACATGTAAATTCTATGTTTTTAATGTTTCTAAAGTGACTTCAGTTTCTTGCTGTTGTGATTCCTGATTGTTCGGGGAAATAATGAGTATTTGAATTTATCTGTACTGGAATCTGTCTCCCTTACTTTACCTGTGTGGTCTGATCTACCTAAATATTGTGGGCTTTTTTGTCATCGTTTAACTCTTTTATTCTCTACCTTTCTATAAGAGTAAGTCTGGCTTGTTCTCGTTGTATTTCAAGTGGCTCACAGCCTATATCCCCTTAGAGACCTGTCACACTTGTTTTCTTATGGTAACAATTTTTAACGAATCTGGCGTTTTTTTTTTCTGGACTTTATCTAATTCTTTTTGCCAAATTTTCTCCCAAGAATCCCAAATACTTGCGGCATATAACAAATGAGGTCTAACTAGAACAAATAACACCTCTCCTTAACGTTCTCTTGACATTTCCCCATCACCCGTTTAATGAAGCCGAATTTCTTAAAAGCACATCCGCACGTTGTCCTGATACGTGCTCCCCTTCTCGTCAGCAAATAACCTGAGATTGCGACTAAGGTGTACGCTTAAGTCATTAACGTGTTCCAAAGAAACTGCGGGAGATGCCGCAACAGTAACTTTTAACGGAGTCATCCGCTAATGTGCATTTCAATGCAACTATTTCAGAGTGTAAAAATCATTCGCCTTGACTGGGATTCGAACCCAGATCCCTCAATATCCGACCGGATATTGAGGGATCTGGGTTCGAATCCCAGTCAAGGCGAATGATTTTTACACTCTGAAATTGGTTCATTAACGTGTATTAAGAGAAGGCTCAATAAATTTGCACTTATTCATTTACGTTTTTTTGTCTGCAGCTAGTCGGAGTGAAGAAAAGTATTGATAGTAGATCTTTAAGTATGCCGTTAGTCACGAGTAAAATCAAAGTTAACCCAAGTCACACTTGAATTATTTTATATTTTTGTGAAAAATCATGTGAACAACATTTCTGGCGAGATTTTAATCAGACTATGGAAATAGATTTTATCTGCGTGCCCCACGCTTTAAGTTTCCTAGACTGGCTCCGTAACATCGGTATTACCTAGTTACATGGATGATGGCACCAAGTCTTTTCAGGTTGCATCCACCTGGATCCATTACTGGGCGACGAATTTACTGGCTTTATATTCAGCCACTTCAAAAACTATTGCTATAAAAATGTCTAAAAGGTTGCATATTGTTCTTTAAAAAATTATTTTGAGGGAAATTGTTTGTTGGTTGGAGGATTTAGTGAAAAAAGGAAACTAGGAACACCAAATTTGTAGTCTAGTGTTAAATGCGTTAAAAAGTTTAAAACGTATTAATAACTAGGGAATAAGGGGATAATCAAAGGAAACCCTAGGGACGCCCAATTTTAGTTCAAGAAGAACAGAGGAACGAGGAAGTCTATGCAATTCATAAGCATGAAGAAGGGAAAAATAATAGAATTCAAGAGCAAATTGGGCGTGCTGGCTTGGAAAAATCATTCGACATTATAGAGTGGGCCCAAAAGTTCGAATTTATTGAACTATTTTTATGAATAAATAAAAAAGATTAATCTGCCATCAAGACAAAAAGCTCGCTACAATCTGAATAAAAAAGGGGAAGAATAAAAGAAACCAAAGTGGAGAGAAATAATTGAGGGAAACTCACCCGTGAATTATTCAACATAGATATGGGTGAGGCAAGAAATAGACTGCAAATAAATTCAGGTGAATAAAGATATACCCTTTGAAGATATTGCAATAATGGCAAAGAATCCGAAATGCCAGCTAGCATCATCTGAAAGCACGGACCGAATTCTCTAGAAATATAATGGTAGAAGCAATAAATGAATATCAAAGTATCATAGAGTCGGGATAAGTAGGCAGTTGGTAAATGTGTAAAAGAGGATGAGAACCTGCGGAATCATTCACCTCCCTTATATAATGCGGAAGATGATGGATGGATATCAATTGTGGATAAGTCCTGGGTAAGAAGGAGTTCTTAACAAATATGTAATTATTCCGCTCACAAAATATAAACTTAGAAGCAAAGAAAATTGGCATTCTATGGACGAGAGGCTTCGGCCATTGGAAAAACAGGGCAAAGAAGACGTTTTTGAAATATTTAGCTTGAAAAATTAAATTTGTTTAATTGGCCTCGTAGTCCTTGTCATTTTTTGGAAGGTGTAAATGTTTTTAAAGTGTATGCGCCTGTTCTGGCTTTCATAAGACAGCCCTTGTTCGGTATTTTCTGTTGACGGTGTGCACAAAACCCTGCGTGCATGCAGCTTTGTAATTTCATTCAGCATGAAGACACACGTTGCCTTGCTAAGCTCGGCGGTTCACATGAAACGCATAGCTAAAAATAACTGAAGGAAGAGTTATGAAAGCCAAAAACCTCAAAGGCATTGAAATATGGTAAACATTACGGAGTCTTCATGAAGACGGCGTGAAATTCTTTGATGCTCTGGTGGTTAAGGAGAGACCATATCAATTCACACTTGACTTCTGGTACAGGACTAAACCTCACGGTATAAGTATTTGGTATATATTTTCAGAAATCTTGCTACGAACTTCCCGAGGGGATTATTTTTTACTCTCTGTGCGCATTTTCATGGAATTAAAATATTGTGAAGAGGTCTTTCATCCATCACATCGCTAATTTTGATCATTTCTACATCTACATTTACATAATAACTCACAAGCCGCCGCAAGGGCGTGTGGCGGGGGGTGTTAGGTTACCATCCGTAAAATGGAAGAAAAGCACATTCAAATCATTTAAGACCCTCTTCTTCGAGATTCACGATTGCACCGCTATAAGTTACTTTCTACCGACATATTTTCTATAGTTTGCGCATGCATATTTTGCGTCACAGTCCGTTTAAACTATAGGTTATTATCGAACCAGAAGATGCGTTCTCACTAGTGGTCGGGTAGTTTGCTCTAAAATTCCTTCTCCAAAACGATTTAAAATAAATGCACAAAGGTACCTGCTATCTAAAAACTAACCAACGCCAAATTCTGGTGGTTCGTCTATTGCACAATTTTGTCTAGATGAAGATTAACATAATATTTCATAATTTATTGTTATCATATATTTACATGAAACGTTTTAGGCGTTTGCTAATCATGGAATGGCACCTAATCATGGAATTATGCTAAGAGAGTGGAATTTTTTAGGTAGGAATGTATAATCAGTCAAATAGTTTCAATGGTTATTATTTTAATGTGACAGAGATGGTGTTGAAATGAACATTTATATTTAGAATATAGATTAAATCCACCGCATGCTGCGTGCATGATAGAAGAAAGGAACTAAAAATGATCTCACAAAGTCATCCGGTTTGAGTTCTTCCTCATTGGTGCTTTTAATCAGTTTATATGGTCTCTTCCTACCACATTTTCCTAAACCATTTGGTGGTTCCGCAGGAATGTTATCCACCCCCACGGCCTTATTTAGTTTCATCTCCCTTATTGCCCTTTGTATCTCATTGTCGAGTGTGCTTGGACATTAGTTATCTTCCTCTACATCATGTTCTCCTTCTATATCTAACCTTGTTGGCCTAAGTTCTTTGCCATATAGTTCTTCTATGAATTCCTTCAATTTCCCTTAGATTCCTTTGCCGTTTCAACTACTTCTAGATCAACTCCAGCTAATTTGTAAACGAACCGTTGATATTTTAACCAAATTCACCACCGAACATGAATGAATGAAAATCCCAAATTTTAATACCGTTTAGTAATACAGTCTAGATCCTATGCTAGAATTAAACAAACCTCATTCCTAGATGTCTCCCGATAAATCACTGTGTCATACGCGAACATCCTAATCTTAAATTTTACCTCGTGGTTCAAATCGTTGACAAAAATTAAAAAAGCAACGGCCCGATTACAATTCCCTTAAGTACCCCCGAGGTCAGTCGTACGCTGTCGCCTTCAAGGACTACCCTCTGTTCCCGCTCTAAAAGACAGTCTTCAACCCAACTTATTGCGCTCTCGTTTATGCCTGCTACCTTTAATTTATGAAGAAGTTTCCCATGGGGAACCTTATTAAAAGCCTTTTGAAAATCTAAAAAGATCGCATCAGCTTGCCTAACCTTTTTACCCTATAAAAGTAAGCAATGTGTGAATTATCCTAATTTGGTCTCGCACGAGCGAGTTTTCCTGAATCCGATTTGATTGTCTGTTAATTCAATTACCCATCCCAAATATTAAAAATCAATGATCTTTTTGTCATGAAATGACTATTAACCAATTTGGTAGAGTTGTACAATAACAATGTGCAGGTTTTTCATTCAGAATGGTATTATAAGAGAAATATGTATTAATAATAATTAATTTTACTCTATGGTTCTTTATTGATTATCTTTCAAAAATACTTCTCTTCCCTTCGCATCCCTGATCTCGGATTTTGCCGGCTCCTCTCCACAGCATCATTGTCGTGGCCTGTGAGAAACAGGTCTTACCCAAAAATAAACTTTTGTTGACATGAGCCGTAAAACTTCTTCACGACGAAGGGCCAATGTCTATCGCTTCCCTGCCCTCTTTTTAATGGTGGCATGGACGTAATTTATTTGCTTGGCCAGAAATCTCTCTACGCTTGCCATTCCGACAAATTCAGTATATTTGGTTCCACTTATAATTGTCACTCTCTCCCCTTCTTTCGAAATTGCGACAAAGGATTTTCTGTCTTAACGAAAGATCCGAAGCCTCTGTCCACCAATGAGGAGAAGGAGTTTGGACAAACCAGGAGGACGCCGTAGTTAATCAGTAACGGCATTGATATTTTTAAGGCATATCATATATTTCAAGAATTTTGTACTTCTCAGTGCTGTTAACTAGATATGTGCGTAAATATGAATGAATATGAATGAATAGAATGAAAGTACTTTCGATCACAAAGAGGTTTAAACTATATCAGACAATATTAGAAAGGATTGATGCCCCTTTGTACTTCGAACACTGCGGTATTTCATTTGGAATTTTTCCCCGATACTTTTGCAAACTTTTTGACGAAGGCTAAAAAAAGCAAGTGAATTGATTCTTATATGAAAGTAGCTTCATTTATGGCTGCAGACATAACGATCCCTACGATATTTCTTAATGGCGGAAGGGCGAAGAAATATATCTTCGATCTTGAGATACTTGTTAATGCATTATATCCCTATGCAAACACCTATTGGTTGTTTTAGAAATAATGACTGCTTAGTCAGAATACTAATGAGTGATTATGTTGTGGCCCTGAATACTGAATGTGTTGTGGGTACTGAGTTACTCGCCTGAATGGATATTGACACTTCTTTGAGTAAACGGGTTATCTAAAACATAAGTTTTATTTTATTCGAAACAACTTGGGTGCACAGGATCGTAGCGTTACAGCAAGGAGACCCAATTTAAATATCATGCGATCTCCTAGAAGTAACTCTCTTATTAAAGTAATCAATAATCTGTTCTTGCATCTAGATGATACACATTGCAATAAGTGAAAAGTAGGGAGATGTTGTGAGGAGAATACATTTTGAAAAATGTTGTCAACACACACGTATCGTAAAATAGTGTTGCCGATTTCAGACTTATTGCCAACTCCCCTGTGTATCTATCTGACGTCGTAGTAAGTGCACAGACCTCAGCTAAGTTCGAAAATCCGAGTCGTGAATAATTAAATTAGCTATTTGGCGCATGAAAGAATTCATTCCTAGAAAATGGAGTGGGATGTAAAAAGGTGGAATGTGAGCTAAATGGTATGCGCACGAAAGGAGCGAAGGATTATTGATGGGGATAGTTTGGAAGTGAGCGATATTATACTCGTACGGTGCATAAAATCTTGGAAGTACTTCATTTCAGTCGTCATTCGCATTGTTTGTTTACTTCCTGCGGTCAAGGGATTTGGCTCATTGAAGAAAATATACATACTCAGGTGATTTCTGGTACTTTAATAGATAATTGATTTCATTTTGTTCGATGTGACGCATGGCGTAACATGCTCAAATAGACGTTTTCGAGAACTTTTCGGAAAGTAAGTTTTCTGCAAATATCACGAGCATATCTGTTTCCATATTCATTTGAAAAGATATTGAAGCGTATGATGAGAAGCTTTGTGCACTTTGCTACACCAATTATACCTTCCATATTCAGCCTGAATTTCAAAACAGAGTAGTCTCCTGATTTCCTGTTACTCTGACAGAATTTTCTTCCCTGTGTATTTTCACAAAAAAATCTAATTTTATTGTTTCTTTTAAATGCATCATTATTATTAATTGCAGATGAAGTGTTATTATTGATTTAGGGTAGAGAAATCAATATAAGGCCTGTCAAACGTCTAGGCTTCTCCGATTATATTAAAAAAATAAAATGTGATGGATTGAATGAATAAAACAGAAGCTCAGCGAATCATGGTTTGCAGTAAAGTTTAGATATCTCCTCTGAATGTCCCGTCGTGCATATAGTGAGACATTATCTTTCGTTTGGTATGTTTTCTAATGCTTGATCAGATACATTTTTAACTGAGAGGTGGTAGACCCAAACTCTGTCCGTACATTTTTACCTCCACCAACTTTGACACAACTAGAAATTATGGATATTTCGACAATATTGTCTTATTTTAGTGAAATTAGTAGCTCCTTAAGGATTGCGAGGGTCTGAAGGAGTAAAGGTGACACACTTGGCAATGGCGTTATCTTGCTTTTAGCAAAAGGCTCTTTACTGTCTAAAAGGCACATTAATCTACAGAAAATAGCTGTTTAGATGTTTTTCTCTATGTGCATATCTAAATTGAGGTAGAGTTGTAGGAAATGGTAACCAAAAATACATGCTTATATCCATAGCGTTTTATAATTGTCTTTATTTGAATTTTTAAGATGCGCCATTTCGACTTCCAGCGCCTAATTGCAACAAATCGGCTCTTTAATTCGGCCTGTATTATATTGTTCTGGTGAACGTTCCCTTTTCTATTAGCTCTCGTTGCTTAAGGTATTCAAAAGTTTCGTAGCCGTTCTCCAGATATGAGTGGACCTACAGATGATAAAAGATATCGATAGCATAATTTCAATAGAAGAGTTTTAAAAAAGTCAATGTTGAAAGCATGAATGCATTAATATCTGTAGGATCGGTATCACCTGTGTTGGTATTTTAGTAGTTCAAAGAGCTGGGTGCGTGGCCTACTGGCTGCAGGTTCGATTCAATATTACGCTTCTGCTCCTTTAGCTTTACCCAAACCATGTGATTCTTTAGGCACAGAAACTTCCACGGAAACCACAGACAGCGCAGGGAAAGGAACTGGTCCCCTTCCCTGAAGTATGAATCAAATACACGCCGTACAGAGAAAACTTTACACTTACCTATCAAATCAATCTACGGGTTGATTCCTGCGATGTAGTAGCAATCCTAGATCAAATTTACTCAATTTGAAAAAATTGATGTTTTTATAAGCTCCCTCCAAACTGGTGTTTGAACTATGCCGCGGTATAATTTGGCAATCCTTCCCTTGAAGGTCCGATATCTACCAGCGACATAATCCATCCTCTCCTCTCTCACGCCCAAAACAAAATTTTGGGCAGGAAATATCAACCTGGGCGTCCACGATTCAATGGGCCCGCGTTCCTCTCATGCATTGTCAAGTTGGGAATGAAAGTGACGTCACAACCAGCGGTCGGGCAGGGAGGAATTTCTAGGGAGAGGAAGGTGGGAGGTGGGCAGGGTGATGGGGTGGGAGAGTGGTAAATGGAGGTTGGAAACAAGTCACGTGATCGCGGCTCGAATCTCCAATTAAGGGGAGCAATAGCAGCGTCCATACATAATTAAGTCGATGAAGTGTGGCCTGGCTTGGGTCAGCAATTAGTCCTCCATGAGGAAGCTGCGTGAGCCGCCTGGCCCAGACTGCCTCCTGCTCCGTCCCACGCCCCCCTCCCACCCACCCCACTCGCCCGCCGCCCCCCCTCTACCCTCGCCCACCGCCCTTCCCCCATCCCTCCTCCTCCGCCCTTCCCCCATCCCTCCTCCTCCGCCCTTCCCCCATCCCTCCGCCATCCGTCGCCGGCTAATCCCCGTGTTATTCAGTCAAATGGGCGAAAGGTTGATATGAACATACCATAAAACACACCCTCACCGAAATCCACCCCCCTCTCATACTCACCCCCCCCCGTGGTTCCCGGGCCATTCCCCTTTTGGCCGTGGCGGGGTGGGGTGCGGGGTACTAGGCCGTTTCCAAGTGACGCGCGGTACGGCTCTTCGTCCGATGAGCGTCGGTGCACGAGTCTTCGATGCGCCCTTGCGATGCTGGCGGGATTCAGGCGGCAGTCACCTGCGGCCCCGATCTTGCCAAGTGCTCGCTTCGAAGGCGTGTCTTGGGACATGCATCACGGGAAATCGTAGTTTTTTAGTCTAAGGTACTCACAAGGATTTCCAAGGTGGAAAGGGCTTTGGAAAAACTTCGGATTTTCTCGTTCACGATTCGTTGAAAATCCGGGTATTGATTTTTTCTTCTTCCAGGTATTTCCGTGAGGATTTTTATCACATGGAGTTAAATCTTACAACTATTAGCTTCGAAGTTAGTCCCGTGAAAAATTTTACTCCTCATATTTTGCTATAAGTTCTTCTTGGGACAAATGAAATTAGTGCTTCAATAATGTAGATTTTACAGCAGGTTTCCCCATGATGCTCAGAAGATTTTTATTTTGTAATTGGTTGAAGCCTTAAAGGTTCGGCTTCTTTATTGGCCGAAGATATCGAGATAATCTGAATTTTTCCCACGTCACACTATCTATTTATTTTAGACATTTTTAAACATTGTTCACATACATCAGTTGCTCAAATTTACAGTGAAAAATATGACTATGGGTTGTCTTCATTGTTGTGAACCCGGAATCTCCATGAGAATATTTCCTGAAAGCTTTCGTTAAATATTCATCTCTGTGATTTATTGCGTATATTTGAATATTGACACAATGGTCCATAAAATATATTCTAGGCAACATATTTTTTCAGAGAAAGTTTGGCTCCATTCGTTTTAAATTCAGGGTTTCATGAAAATATACGGAGTTGTGCTACTTTAAAAATGTTAAATTTCAACCAGCCAAACCTTTTTTTCATTTTTTACAGGATGTTAAAGATTGGTAAATGCTGAATAGAAGGAATAATTTGGATTGAACGAGAAAATGATTTTAGTCACATCTCTGGTACTTCCTATACCTCTAGCGTTTTCCTGTACCAATTTCATTTTCACCTAGGGAGGACATCGGTGGCAATTTTCTTCTACTGTCACATATTTTCCCAGTAGTCTGGGAATGATTTACAAAGATCTAAAACGTACCATAGTTTATCGTAGAATGGTGGAAAATGCATATTTTGAAATAAGCACAAAAGTTACTCCAATATTCTGCGTTTAGATTCGTTAATGTTAGCTCCGCGGTTATCGCTATGCTTTTTGCAAGTTTAGTGGAAATTAAACAGAAGTAGAAGTTTGCATTTCAATCTATAGTCTACGAGCATCTTGTAGTATGCTCCTCACACTAGACCCGTTTTCTTGAAAAAGAGGAAGGTCTCCTCCCAAGGAAGAAAATCCTCCCGCTCCTGCCGACATTGCCGAGAGTATATTTATTTCATACGACCCAAAATTACTGGTAAGTTGGTAATTTCTCCAATATTCCTCCATTGCTTTGACGTAAATCTTTCTGGGGTAAATTGAAAGAAGAGTACATTTTTCCATTAAATGAGTATTGGATTAAAAATATAATATTGGAGGGATTAGAATGAACCTATAAGAAACCCTAGAAGGGAAAGTGATCATTTGTAAATGCTCCTTAAATAACGCCTAGCCGAACCTGAACTTCAGAGTTCAAAGAGGATGAATTAGCATAGTAGCAGATAGGCGCAAAATAAGGGGAAATTTCGTTAAAGGCTCTAAGCAATGAAGCTTAACGGAGTGATTTATGAAGGAAGGATGGTTTTAGAAGAAATAAAGGGGCAGTTGACAGTGAAGATTGGGCGGTTAATTTGAGAACGAACTTCTGCTGAAATAAAATAGGCTGCTAAAATTTGTGAAGTCATTGCAATGAACGCAATACACTTATGATTGCGCGCCGGAATTTAAGCTCTGAAATAATCATCAAACGAAAGGGAAATATAAATGCAGAGTAATCAAAACACTGCATAGCATTAAAAAATGACAAAGGTAAAGGATTCCAATTATTACCGTTTAAATAAAATAATGAAAGGCCCTGAAGAAATATGGCTAAATATTAATAATTATAATGCCGTCATTTTGGTGTGATAAGCAGTTTTAAATTTCAATACAATCTATAGAATGCATCAAGATTTCATTTGACTCAACAAGAGGTTTCGCGAGGATGAACCAGACTATCGATTTTGTGCATTTTAGAAATTTCAGTTCAAAGAACATCTTACTATATCCTCTCTACTCAATTTTTGTGTCAATTCTTAGCCATACCCTTACCTCAGACATGTCTATTCTCCCAAATGCTAAGTTTCCGATAAAATATGCCCCGTGCTGTAAACCAGGGGTTGGGGATTGGGGCAAGAGGGTCATGCCTTCCGATCCCCCTATGTTATCAGATGATAATGGTAACAATCACAGTTATCAACCCTAAGAATAGATGGTAGGCATGGCCGAGTTCACTCAATATACCCAACGGCGCGTGAAATTCACACATCACGGTAGAGGGGTCATTTCCCTGAGCCGCCTAGGGTTTCCCAGAAAGATTTGGTTCCCGAAAAAGTACACATCTCGGGTGGAGCTGAGGGTGCCAGTGACGTGTCTTGGAATCGAACCCAGGACCTCCGCTTCAATACACCCACGCTCTGCTCCTGGATAATCGTCTCAGTATATGTTTCCTTTATTCGTTTACAATAAATTACCATAATTCCAATGAATTAGATCATAAAAAATGTTAAAATTCTCAGAGAATTTAAGTTTTCTGCCCTCACTTAGGACCATAATTGCGGGGCAAAAGAGGAAAGGGAAGGAACAGGATAGGGATGTTGAACGGGATGAAGGAAGGAAGAAAGTACTCAGAGATGAAGAGGGACCTGATATAGAGTAGGATGCTAGATTTTGTGTTTTGTTAGGAATCACAAAATGTTTTATTTAGTAGCCGTATCCATCCAAAAACCTACCTTAACCGGTAGATTGCCTAATAATATATATATATATATATATATAGTATATATATATATAAATATATATATATATATATATATATAAAGTATTGACTCTCCTCATCTCCTTATCTGATCCTGGTATCCATGGTATTACTCTGAAATAATATTGCAATAAACGATGTTGTAGAGTCAGGAATATATATTTCTCGTTCGGCAGATTTAACTCTTTGCCAATTTCTTGTTTTAATGACCTTTTCTTCTATGAGCGAGGAACACCAAAATGGCTGGCAGTATTACGTTATAAACATCCTGGTACGGAAACAATTACCTTCAAAATTATTGAAATGGACGCTTGCCGACCAGTTGTCCGTAAGGAGAGGTTGAAAACAGCTTATCACATTCAGCCATATTTCATGAGTGGCGTAATTAGCTTCATTTCAAAATGAGATCATAAATTTGTTGCGAGTAGTTGAAGCGATTGGCAACTTAAATCGAACCGAAGTTTTCATAACAGAGTGGTCAACTCAAATACATGAGTACGCATCATTCGTTATTGTTCCATTCAGTTGTCAATCGACTACATAATTTCCAAACAATGAGGGAAATTAAACTGTACCTGCAGGTGAGCGTATAGGTAGCACGATAAGAAAGTTAAGACTTCGAGGGAGTCATCCAAGTTTCTTTGAATACATGTGAAGTGTTTTGACGTGACATGACGTGTGACGTGACACGTGATATTCTATATTGGAATTATTTGATTTGTCTGCCTGTAAAGAATCAAATTAAGGCCCCATTAGTCCTGAACTCAATATTTGAAGCAATGCAATTTACTGGGAAGAGTAGGCAGCGATCAAGGAGAAAATTAGGCCCGACCGATAGTAACATATAATGATGCATTCGACCATGACTTCTTTCGGCTGTTTTGAGGTCATGATCGAGGAACACTACGCAAAATTTACACGAAGCCGTTGTTTTAAGTGCTTCGTTTTTACACCGGATCGGGATTAGAGGATTGCAGCGGAAATTGAACTCCGTTCCATGCCGTACCTTGATAAAATATTTTGCAGCTCTAATCCTTGTGATGTATTATTTTTCCCCATCCGGCACCGAAGGATTACCAAGCCATCCGCTGTTGGAAATTGATGGAAAAAAACAGCTCTGTCACTATATATGCAGGCGCTTCGGAGCATGTTTCCAAATGAAATATCATATTGATGACTTGATACGGATTTTTCGTGCTTCGTTTTAAACCTTTAACCGTTTGCTGGCCCTCGTTTCACTTATATGCATTTTTTATTGGTGACCATCGAGGATGACTACTTTAGCAGGAGGCGAATCTATTTTTATTCATTTTTAAAAAGCCTCATTTATGTTTAAAGGCTATTAGTGAACGACACAGAATTTTTAAATATTTCGTTCAGGTTGGCATGGTTATTGACTCGTCGAAAGGTAGAAGTAGTTTTTAGAGGAGGCGACCGACAGCTGAGGTCATTTGCGCCGTTAGGGATGGACAGGAAAGGATAAAGAGTGGCGAGAAACCCGGAGTCGTCATTAGCCTACTCTTCACGAAAGGCGCCAAGGGGTCCGCAGCTTAACGTCCCATCCGACGGACGGCGCACTCACTCAAAGTGCTCTCCACAAAGCACCCCAAGTAGGGATCGGGATACCACGGAAAAATCTGTCACCGCCGAGATTCGGACCCGGGACATTTGGGTAGAAAGCCATTACGCTAGCCACCGCACCTGCCGGGTCCACCCGTCGAGAGGTAAGAGACGGTAATGACAGAAAATATTTTTTTTAGTTGCATAAGTAGACAATTTATTGGTGGAAGAAATTAGAAAATAAATTATTCAAACATGAAGAATATTATTTGGTTTGAGAATATGGTAGTATCTATGAGGTTTAATTGACTAACGCATACAACTTAAAGGGAACACGTCTGATGAGGGCAAGACGACAAAGGTTATCGTGGGGAAGACAGACGTTGGTCATGATACCTTGGTTAACCATTAAGGGGGACGATAATCATCAGTGTTTGACATTTGGTATCTCATATTTTCGGTTGAGTTGCCTATTTAATAAAATTTACTATTGCGCATGTTTACATCCTTAGCTTCTGTTACTGGTGTCCTGTGAATGAATCCTGTTTTCAAACATATTGCTTTTAACGGTCGTTTTGGAAAAAACCTCGTAAGTTTATGAATTAATGGCCAGCCCTTGCTAGTTCTATGCTTTCTTTAAAAAGCAACTATTCGCAAGTTTATCTCCATGGAATCTTCTTTTGTGGACATTAGCATGGGAAATCATCCAAGTGAATATCTTTTAGGTGAATTTTACGAAAGGTGAATACGCATTACAGATCATGTATGTGCAGAAAAGATGGCAGGGAGCAATAGAGTATATTAAATACAAAAACTAAGCAGAGGCAGAATGTTAGAGTAGGTGGAACATAGTTGTAAAATTTCTGATTACATTCATATGCAGCCGGTAGCCAAAGAAAAATATTATTCCTTTGCGCGTAAAATACAGGGTGCGTTCAAAAAGTAATGAAATTGATTTTTTAAAGTAATTTCTTCAACAGATTTGCAAAAACACCTAAAATTCTTCAAAGTACTCTCCTAGGGCCTCTACACAGTTTTTCCAGCGACTCAGCCATGGAAGGTACGCGCCCTGGAAGGCAATCGGGGATCTCTCGCAAGGCCTAGGATAGGATCTTTTCTATGGGCGATAAACGGGTTCCATTGAAGGCTACCTTAATCTGAGTGAACACAAAGAAGTCTGCTGAGGCGACGTTAGAAAATTGGGGGGGGGGGGGGTTGGGAACCATTGACACCTGGTGTTTGGCCAGGAACTCGCGGACTCGTAGCGCGTTGTCGTGATGGAGCTACCAGATAGCGGAGATGTCTTTTCCTGATGACCCTTTTTCGGAGTCTCTCCAGCATAATACACGTAGCAGTCAGCGTTAACTGTCTGTCCTTGAGGAGCGAGCTCCTTACGGACCACTCCTTTACTGTCGAAAACGAAAAAGAGCATTGTTTTCACTTTTTATTTGCTCATTCTTGCCTTTTTGGGCCTGGGGGACTGGTCGGTGTGCCCCTCAGAGCTTTGGCGTTTTGTTTCTGAGTCGTATTAAAAAACTCAGGTTTCATCCCAGTGATGACGTTGTCCAAAAAATCAGGTTCATTTTCAATACGCTGCAAAAGTTCACTTGAAATTTCTGTTCGGTAGGTCTTTTGGTTTCCTGGCAACACCTTGGGCACGAGCTTGGCGGACACTTTCCTCAACGCTTAATCATCAGTAACACTGTGAAAGTTAGCACGGCATTAGTCGGCAAGTTCAGTTCTTAGGCAACCATGTTGATACTCAGTCGACGGTCAGAGGTCGACAATTGTCGAGAACGAGCCACATTGTTGTCGGTTTAGCTGGTTGACGGCCTCCCAGAGCGTTGTTCGTCGTGTACTTCTTCTGGGCCCTCCTCAGGGCCTTTAACCCCCTCGGAGCTTGTGAGTAGGGTAGAGCTGAGTCCCCGCAGACATCGCGAATCATTTTCTGAGTCTTCTGAAGAGATTTTTTCAGCTTAGCGCAAAACTTAGTAATAGCGTAACGTTGCTCGATCTTCGACTTCTTGTTTTCGGGGCACGGTCGGCGCGCAGAGGATGCACTTACGTCCTTCCGCTTCCACAGCTTGGAGATTACTAGAAGCAGTTTTGCGGAAACGCTTAGTGTCTCCACCACCTGCTTAAGTTGTTTGATCGTTCTCCAATCAATAGAAGTGGCGCGGGAAATTTAATCGCATTACTTTCCGAACCCATTCAGTATCATCACAAAAGTAACGATGGCGATTGGTAGCCTTTGCGAAATGGGCATTAAAAGCTTTTAAACCAGGTGCTTTGGAACACGAGGAGCGTGTGATATCCCCAATGATAATTCAATTTAATATTTTCTCATTGATACCATTAAATATAATGTTGTGTAACAATTTTTGTGTATGATTTTATCGAAGGCTTTTTTGAAATCTAGGACGACTGCATCGACGTGTTGTTTTCCCCCGATCTAAGTATATGGTGAATGAAAACACTTATTGTGTTTCGCAAGATGTGCTCTTCCTAAATCCGTGCTGGTGTGGGTTAGTTTTTTCCTACTTTCACGAAATCTCAAATTGTTAGTGACAATATTGTGTTCCAATATTTTACAAGAGATCGATTTTATAGAAATAGATCGGTATTTGGTTGGTTCAGCCCTATCGCCGCCTTTATAGATGGGAGTTATAAGAGCTAGCTTCCGGTCGCCAGGCATTCTTCTATCGATTTTAGAAGAAGCATTTATAAAAACGGGGCAATTTCTTTAGCTAATTCCTTTGATATTCTAGCGGGTATTTCTTCCGGACTAGGTGCTTTGTTTGCATTGATACTACAGAGTATTGGCCACGAGAGGCACTTGAAGTATCATATGAAAAGGTATTGCCCAAGAAGATGATTATCATTAACTTTAATTTGATTAAATAAACTCCATTAATGATTCCGTATTCCATTGATAATTTCTCCCTTTTCATATTTTATATCCTGGCCTCATTAAGGAACAATTTGAAAAGGAAAGATTCGTAACCCTATACAAGGTAGTTGGAAAAACATTGATTTGGCATTGTCGGTACAAAAGTAGGGATCGGTTGGTACGGTGCCTAATGAACTGACTTCCCAAATTGAGGGTATGGATTTAAATCCGGGTAGGATTTTTTAATGGGTGTATGTAATTGTGTAATTGTTATATCAATATTCAAAGTCCGATGTAAAGGTCGAATTGCTGTTTTCGGACTAATGCAAAATAAATAAATATTATCCCGATCCTTATATTGGGGTAACATGTGGTTCCTTACTCCGTCCGTCGTCCGGGAAATTAAAGTGTGAGCCCCTTATTGTTTTCGTTTAGAGTAGGCTAATGTGGGAACTAGCTTTCTCGCCACCTCTTTTTCCAGTAAGTCCTAAATGCACCCATGTGTTGCACAGGCAATCTTAGCTTTTGGTCACGTACCATTACTCGTTACAATTTGTGATACTACTTGGAACAGCAGCCCTATGAATCGAATAAAAAGTATTATAATACCTATCGATTAATATTTCTTTTCCATTTCAAGTATAACCGCTGGCTACATAACTCTGTTGTTGATGTTATGAATCCGTTCACTACATTTTGAACTTTGTTAGATTAAATGAATTCAAAGAAATAAATCGAAGTATAAGGATACGAATATCTGATACCATTACACTTATTATCTACAATTTTTGCCATAGTATAGAGTCATTCGAATCTGTTAGAGCATCGGTATATTAACTACTGCGAGAACATAAGTGTTAATGCAGAGTCATTGAAAGGAATGAAAATAATTAGTTAAACATTAATTATAACGCCGAGGTGTTTGTTTTTTTTAATTATGGTTTTAACGAGGACGAATTTCCTAACATCTTCCATTTTTCACCTCAATCTTCCATTCTTAAAAGTCTACTTGCTTCAACTTTGAATTTTTCGTTTTGGAAAAGTAGCCGTCACCATATGACACAGCATTATAGAATAAGCTATGCATAATACAATTTCCTAAATAATGCCATTTTTTATTAACAAGGCTAAGCAGTCTTTGAAGCCATTGCCTTAGTTTTGGAAACAGTAGAAACCACATCGATCGAATTACTTTGCGTACTTTTGTGTTTGACATTTCCTGGCGCCAAGCCCACATTTTCGTAACGCAAGGAAAAGCTCATGTTTTCCAAATGTATTTTAGGAAGGCTCTAACGCAAGCCGAAAGGCGTACAAAAAATCACGCTGTCTTTTAAAATATTTAACGATATCTATTTTTTTATGGGTTGTTAGATATCGTATCGAATAATTATAATAGAACGTCCATTCTTAAATTTTCTGGTAATATAGCTTAATACTTTAGGTAATAGCTTTTAAAAACCTGTACGAAAAATATTGTTGCATTCACTTTCGCCATAGGGTATTAAAATTTAGGTGCGGAAGGATTGAGGAAAAAGATTTATAAATTCTTATTTTGATAAATATGAAGGAAGTCCAGATGAGTATATTGTTTGAATAAAATAAACATTTGCATATATTTGCTATTTGATATCTCCAGTAAATGGGAGTAAGAAAATATTCTTTGAAGGAGAATATTCTGGGAGTGGATTGGATATTTGTTCAGGAGAATCGAAATTGAAACTCGCTTAGTGTCCATTTTGTGGAAGCAGTATAACAAAGAAATTTTTTTGGGCTAAGTTTTTCATTGTACAAAATCCTTCCAGCAGTCTATTAGAATCGGATTTCATTGTAAATATTCTTCTCTTAATGATATCTGCAAAAAAAGCTCCTTGGTTAGCGGAAGACAAATTAGCAATTCAAAGGACGCAAATAGAATTTGGAATTTATCATTGTTAATATCGTTGAATTCTTGACTTTTCAAATATGGATTATAAATGTATCTTAGGTTTGATTCATATAATATTATATAAACTCTGGAAAAATCTCGCAAGAGATTACACTGTATTTGGGAATGTAACTATGCCTTGACGTGTTATAATGTAGTTTTTATTATTCATCTCATAATCCACATTACCAAAATTTTTACATCTTAGTACATACATTGTCTCAACAGACATGTAATATCATGTCATCTGGCAGGAGGTATGAGGGCCTTAAATCAATAGAAATAAAGTGTACTAGCGTTAGGTAGTGTTTTAGTAGCTAGTGTTAGTAATGTTTTTTAGGTTTCTGCCACGCGAACCACGCGAACATTGACGCCAATAACAAACATCTTTCTCTTCATCAGTCATCAATCTTCTTTCCCTCGCACATGACATCGAAAAACCCGACCACCACAATTAAGGCAGTAACATTCAATTTGATGAAGTTTAATTAATGAGTTAACCGTCAGTATTTGGAAAAACCTGCCGCAACGCATCTTTGTAGCGGTTTACGTGGCAATTTGCAGATTCAGTTGAAAATACCAGAGGTTATCCCGTCAATGAGAACGGGCTTGGTATCTGACCGAAAACCTCGGGGTAATACGTAATCGTCCTCACAGTAACACCGCCGGTCACCCCGTTTATCCTACTCCTGTTCCGTTTGGTATTGAGGCTTGCATGAATACCCTCCCGGACTTCCCTGCTAGGCGCGTCCCTACAGGAAAACAAATTAGGATTCATAATTACGCGAGCGAATGCCTAATTTTTTTACTGGTAGCAGTTAGGCTCACCTCATTACTTTGTTTTATATAGCTCATTAGCCAATATGGATGCTGACAGTAGATAATTTCTGTTCAAAGGGTTAATTCAAAGGATAAAATTAATAGTATCATTTCATTAGAGGAAATTTCTCTGTGGTGAGGATAGGCTTTATGAAGATTTTATGAATATTTTTTAAAATGTGAGTATTTTGATAATAGGGCTGAATGAAGCTGAATCGGTATTGCTACGGACGCTCACTTCACGTTAAAATATCAGAAAAACTTCGTGTGAAACTCGGAATCAAATGGTTATAATTCTCAGCATAATCCATCTAAAATCACACTGCTATGGTCCAAAGCAAGAGTATTTTTATCTGTTCATTTTGTTAACCTTAAATCTTAATAATTAATATCACAGGAGTCAGAAAATAGCATGAAGAATATAAAGAGAAGAAAGAAAAATATGGGGGAGTATGAATATGTTATGCGAAAGGATTAGAACAAGCCTAATGAGTGAATACACCTCAGACAATATTGTGAGAAATTTAAATTTGTAAGCATCTTTTATCACTCGAAAATTTTCGAGTGACTCTTCAAATTAAATCTTTTTTCACCAGAATACTTACTATAGACTTGTTTTCCATAGTGTCTGACACGATCCATTTTCTGTTAGATGAAAATAACATATCAAGCAAACATTTCATAAAACATGTTTTTATCAGGCTTCCACGAATGTAACTGTGACTGAAACGAATAATAGTTATTACCAGTGCTTACTTACATCAGGTAGGTAATTGAGGTATTTAATCGAACCATCTTATCGGTACATACATTTCTTTATAAACTTAGAATAAGAATACTCTTCACTTTTGTAAATGTGTTTTGTTCAATCAATGAATAAATTATATTTGTTTACTATAAAGATTTAAACCAATCTCAGGGGCACCAAAACGCTACAAAGCAATGATGAGTGCCAAAAGTTTAGCTCTAATTGTAAGAATAGAAACACGCCTGAATCGCAAATAATGCCCACGTTCTCGGCAAAATTGTGGGTCAGATCATTGGCCACGTGTTCAAATCCTGACTGTTCAATTATCTGATATATGCTGGATATCTTCCAGAGTGAGATTGACAATATCTTAGCCCCTCGTGAGCTTAAAAGCAAAGTCAACCCATATAGCAAAGCAAGCAAAACTAGACATTTCAGATCCGGAAGCATTGCTCATATTTCAAGTATATTTATTACTCTATTTCTCACGCGGAAACATGAGAGATTCCTCCTAAATAATAAGACCTGAACATCGAATCTCTTTGATTATCAGGAGGGGATCGGGATGGAGGGAAAGGGAGGCTAACGTACTGGATTCCCGTCCAGAGGGCCCAGGTTCGAAACCATGAGGCAGCAGATATTTTTCAATGGTACCACGTTCCCTTTTTGAGGTGTTTTGTGCGGAGCGTTTTGAGTGAGTACACCGTCCGTCGGATGGGGCGTTTAACTGCGGACACCTTAACGCCTTTTATTGAGAGAAGGCAAATGACTACGTCTCTCCACCCTTCCTCACTACCCTCCAACCTTCCTTCCCATTCATCCCTTACGACACAAATGACCTCAAATGTCGGTTGCCCGCCCTACAATACGACTGCTAATACTTGATTATCAAAAGATAGCCTGGCAGAAAATTCTTAATGGCCGCCCTCTGGCTTGCTATGGGTCTTGCCAATTACATTCCCACATCTATTTAGATGTGAGGCCGACGGGGTCAATTTCCCTTTGCAGCATAATGTAGTCACTGGTTTTCATCATAGAGTGGACGTCATCCTCAGAACCCCCTAGTTGTAATTAACGGCAAGGTTTCATCACATCTCTCCAAAAAATTGTAATAATTTAAGGGTACCTTCTTGAAGGGGATTGGAAAACAGTGCTGATTTAATATTACTTAAAGATGTGGATAAGATTTACTACGTCGACCGGCGGCTCTTATATATTTGCTAATGGTAATTCTCAATCCGCCGAAATGTAGGCATAGGTATTGACCCTCGATAAGGAAAATGATTCGTTTAGCTAAATGAAATAAATTTTAAAATAAATAATACAACATGTATATATTGAGTTAATAACAATGAGTGCTGTTGATTGAAAAGGCATAAAAGAGGATGATTGTAACTGGAAGGTTCTAGTTAGACGTGGAAAAGTGGCAAAAAATTAATGCAAATAATAGTGCTAATATTGGACATATGTCTGATATTTAGCAATTACTTGATAAATCAATGGGTTTGTGAAAGAAATTTAATTATTACTCAAAGGATGTGAAATACGCGGTAGACAGGTATTTAGAGGAATATTTCATTGTTTTGTGAAATGGAATGATTAATTTGCATTAATGTATGCAATGCTTGCGATATATAATGCTGTGGAAGAAAATACAATGTAACCGTTGCCAATTAAATCATTTCCTTTAGTAATGTATCACAAAAGATTAACTTATTTGTCGCAAATTCTTGCTGCCCAAACAGGCAAATTAATTTCCTACTTCCAGAGACTGGCGATGAAATATTATCATTCCGTGGAATAATAGGGGATGCTGGCGCTGTAAACAATGGCTTTGTTCTCAGGCGACCAATGATAGTGCTCATTCGATGTAACTCCTTCTTTTATCTCCCCGTTAGAGAAACATCTGTCTAAAATCTTATATTCTCATACTGTCTATATCAACCGCCATCCTACTGACACGGTGAGTGCTAAACATTTGACACTCATCATTGCTTCGCAGCGTTTTTTGTGTCCCTCGGATTGGTTCAAACATTTAAAGGAAACAAACATTATTCTTGTATTGATGGAACGAACCACCGGTGAAAACTTAAAGACTCAGGTTCAATTCACGATAATTATCATTATGACCTCAACTGATGAACTAATTTAAGTTGCCCTCCATTGCATTTTTAGCTAAATAATTTAAAAGTAGTTACCACGAGAATACGATGGAACAAAATATAATAATGTAGGCGTGCTAATAATATATTTTTAGTGCATTGATACTTTCAAAAACTTAACGTGGAAGTAGAGGCTAATGTAGCAAAGGAGCTCGCCAAGCAGAATGTGGGGAAAGCTATCTTATTATTAAAATGATATGAGATGAAAGAAATCATGACAATGATCAAGAAAAATAATGAAAAGGAAACAATTATGCTCAGGGGATATTTCCCTAAGCCGGACGAAATTCAGAGGAAAATAGGGAAATAACTGCGAGGTAAGATGGGAGCACCGATTGAGGACAGAGGTGCTTGCAAATAAATTTGCTACAGATTGGCAAGTTGTGGAGATGAGCAGTCCTGAACTCCTTGTAATTCTTCTCGAAGAGAATCTGCACTCCGTGGGTGATCCTTGGGTGGCAGTGCTTGGGTTGAAGCCAAGGCAGCTCTTCAGCCATCCAGCGCTCGCCCCTTCACCGATGATGACTCTCCTGTCTAGCCATCTGCAATGAGAAGGGAGAATTCCAGTACGGTAGCATGGGATGGGAGTAACTCAGCAAACTACTAGGATGTAAATATGGAATGGATACTTATATTTTCGCATTATTTCCTTTTCGTTCAGTACTTAAGAGTCCGTGGCATGGGATCGAAATAAAATATTTCATCACGAGATAAATGGAAACATTAGCCGTTTGATTTCAATTATCCTTTAATGTAAATGTTGTTATAAACGCATTTCAGGAATTTTGAAAACGAGCTCAAGATGGGGATTCATTTGGTTAAACTTTTTGACATCATTCTATGTAACGTTTGAAGTATAAAATGAAACCGAGGATTTTTCCACCAGGTATTATTCCTTGTTACCTCATCAAAAGCTCGTGGAAGGAAATAATGCTTAAAATTCCATTTTCTACTAAATAACTGTTATCATCATGACAAAGAAACTCTTTGTCTTCACGCTATTGCTTGATTAGCATTTTCATATTATGACTTTTGGCGAAAATATATTGGAGCCTAATTAGAAAAAAATCAAAAACTTGTACAATCCCCAGCAATCGTTCGGAGTAGCTCAAGTGGTATTTAGCGGTAATATGACAAAGTATCCTGATATTTAAAGGCCGTCTTCGTAATTCTCGTCGAGGAGAAAGGAATTCACGCAGTCGGTCGGAGGCCTTGTGAGAGTGCGGTGGGGCCACTTTGACAATATCACTTCCTTAAAACAGCTTTCCTCCCACACAAGTGGTGTCCGGCCTCGGCGGCTTCATTTGAATGCATGCAATCGAGGAAACATCCAACATCGCCCACACGAGCATTTCTCGAGCCCCGCGGCACAAGATAGTGTCGTAGTGTCGTTGCTCACGTCCACTCCCCCGCCCCGCCAATGATTCCCCTCTCAGCCGCTCCGGGGACGCCCTCCCTGCCCATTGTCCATCCTGTGAAATTAGACGCTGCAGTCCACGCATCAACGCCCGCGTGTCCTCGCGCGTTCCGAGGTCGTCGTGGCCCGCAGGCCGGGCGAGCGATTTTTCGCGTCGCGTTGCCGGGAGGCAAGCAACGAACGACCTGTGCAATTGCACGTCCCAAGGGAGACCACACGCGCCGTTTTACAGGCAATCTTTGCATGAAATGTGTACAATTTCAGACGGAGATTACGGACTAGTAGCGATCCAATTAGTAGTATTACACGCATATCCACAAAGAATCCAGTTTTTTCACTCATTGTAATGACTGAGAAAGAAGAAAAAACCTTGCCTGTTACTTCCCCGTTACATTCCCACACGACCAAAATATTGCCTTTCGGGCATGGGTGCCGCCGAGTTTCTTTTTTCATTGCATATTTATGCTTCCACTTACGTCCGTGAGGCATATTAAAGTTTTCACTCTATTCACTGGGAGTGATATTTTAGGTTCTTTTCGTATTAACCATTGCCTCGGACCTATTTAATATAGTAAATAAAATTAATTTTCATCTCGGAGGCCCTCTTTTCGATCCCTTGTGTGCTGAAACCTCTCCCAGAGGGTAGATTTTTCTACCGGATTATCTGCATGTTAATGCTTTCTTTTGACATACACCCTAAAAGCTAATAATGTTCTGTGCTAGAGAATTCACACGGCGACAGTTTACGGTGCTAAAATATATCGTTCTCGATACTTAACAGATCTAGCGGCACCACATTGATTTGGAGTTTACCTTACTACACGCCGCTGAAAGAGTACTTCAATCATTCCTATAAATTGAACCTCCAGGACACTTCCCGACCTATTTATTAAAGTTCTGACTTAAAGTGTGCGTTCCTATCCATCGCATTATTCGAGAGAACAAGACGACGAAAAATATGTTTAGAATCGTGTGGGAGTCGTAGTTCTCTTTTGTGTAGATTCTCGCTGTCACTCGCTCTTCAGTACGGAATAGCACTCACAGCAATCTATTCACTGTCATCAAACGCTATGAAATGCGTAAGTACAACTTTATCGGGGAGATATCTGAGAAAATATTTTATTCACGATTATTAAATGCCATGAAAAGACATAGGCAATCTTATTTTCTAGGCAAGTGGGGTTTTGCACATGGTCAAGGAATGCCCTAGATTATCGATAATAATTCTCTCTAAGAAAAAATCATTGCCTCGCACATATTGGAGGCGTGTTTAAATTTTAAATACTGGATAAAAGACGCTTATAGAAGTGGGCTTAGGTTAAATAGCTACTGAAAATTCGAGTGATTTGAGCGATTCAAGACACGAAGACCTAACGTTGGATCAAGTCCTAGAGGAAGCTGTAAATTGTGCAAATTAACTTCGAATATCGAAGAAATTTTTGTAGCCCCTTACTGATTCAGCATATCAGACAAAACAGCAATGTTAGAGAAGCTCTTGAGCGTATTTAATTACTGTGTTTGCGTTTGAATTATTCACTGTTGCGACAGAAAATTATGAACATAATCATTTAAAACATATGAAAGTTGACTTCACTCTCTCCTTAGTACTTTTATTTTTCACTCCTTTAGCCCACGCCACCACCCACTTATTTCTTAAAATGAGGGTGAATTTTACATGAAGTATTACAAATGGGTTAAAAGTTAGCTTACCAGCTCCGCGACGTTGCAGTATTTTCTAATTTAATAAATACTCTAGTTTGGAATTAATATGACAGTTTTAAGACTATTGAGAGACATTAGAGGATTATTTGTGCTCTATTTGTCACATTTTTCTGTAAAATTGAATTAATTCTGGTCATGCTACTACAAATTTGAAACGGACGAAAGAATTAGAGAGAACTTACAACTATAACTACTTTAACAAGCCTAATTAAATCGACTTATGACACAATCGAGTTGTAGTTTAGGGAAAATGGAAATGACGTAGTGACTAAAAAACACGCTTAAATCTTAATATTTAAGCGTGCTTTTAATTGCATTCAATAAAGATGAGTATAACGTCATCTAACACATCCTATCATCGTAAACCAAGGTGTGTTGAACTCTTAAGTCTAAAAGATCCCCTAAATAGATCCCCCTAAAAATTAAACCCTTGATAGGCAATAAATTTCCTGCCATAGTTGATGATAGAACCTAAGTATCGAAATATGGATATGAGGGTCATGTACGAGGGTCATCCGGAAAGTAGTACCCGTTCGTGCCGCATGAAGTGCTGACGACGCGAGTAGCCGCTGGACGAGGTCAGATAGCTTCAGTGGCTTGTCTGCCTTCTCTGAGCCAAGTTGCGTGACGCTAGCATTGCCTGTGTTGTTTCTGTGATTGTTTACAATGTTTAAAAAAATTGAGAACGCCGCCAGTTGTGAAGTGAGGGCAGTGATTAAATTCCTCAATGCAAGAAACGTTCGCCCATGTGATATTCATCGCCAATTAAAGGAGGTGTATGGAGACAATGTAATGGACGAGTCGTCTGTTCGGCGGTGGTGTCGCAACTTCAACATGGGGAGGGGGAACACACACGACGATGAGCGTTCGGAGAGACCGTCTGTCATTACAGACCAACTGGTGAGCTCAGTTGACGAATTCGTGAGGAACGATCGGCGCGTCACAATTGATGACATCTGTGAGCATTTTCCCAATGTTTCTCGAACAATTGTTCATGAAATTGTTAAACACCATCTGCATTATGCAAAAATTTGTGCAAGATGGGTCCCTCGCGTATCTCAATGAGCTGGCGGCGAAGGACTATGCAGCAGGAATACAGAAACTTGTCACACGTTATGACAAATGCCTTAATTTGCTTGGAGATTATGTTGAGAAGTAGTTTAAAGTATCCTCTTTCAAATAAAATTTTTTATGTTTGTTAATATTTACTTTTGTGTCTTTATTTCACGAACGGGTACTACTTTCCGGATGACCCTCGTATGTTAAAGCGATCTTTATAAAAATTACTTCGATTATAGTAGGCAAGGGCAGGGGCATAATTAGTGATACCTTCATCACTATGGATCTCATTCAATGAGTCATTTTACAATTTTTAAATACACTCATCATCGAAAAATGACGTCGCCACTTCTGCTCATAAAAGTTGCTACAAAAGATGATTTTGCTAATCGTAGGCCGGTTCAGTTACAATATTTGAGTACACTGTACTATTTAAACTAATTTGTAATTTTATCGCTGGATCGGTTTCTAGTTATATGTTTCTGGCTGAAAATTCCAATGCATGTCTCGCAATTTTCCATTAAATAACCGTGAAGCGATTTTATTTTCACGCTGCGCCCTTCATCGAATCCTGGGGAAAAGGTGATTTTATTTGACAGGCCATTACTGACGTTTGAGTAATCTTTTATTCCAAATCAAATTTTCTGAGAAAAATTTTATCTAAATGTATACAAACTTCATAGCTTAAATGGAAGGTTTTAATCGCCATGTGATCATGAGATGAGAGGCGGTGTACGTGCCAATGTTCGCATGAAAAATGCAATATCTTTTTTTTTCTGGGTTGTTGGCAAATTTTTGTTTGCACTTCGGCAATTCCAGATATTGGAACTTGGAATGAAGGTGAAAATTGTTGACACCGCATTATCCACTAAATGTTTGACGATCAGCCAATGCTCTGTGGTTCGCGTCAATAATTTGCTCGATATATAGAAGTACCTTTGAAATCGGTGGCCGGCCGAGGGTCAGGGTTAAGAGGAAGTGACGAGTCATGTCAGCAGTAGCGTGTATCCCTCTGGTTGTAAGTAAGATAAAAGATCATGGCATATTATTATTACTCCACGAGACTAAGCGTTATGTTTTATCAGGCTGATGGTTTTATTTAAGCTTCAATTTTGATTTTTAAAGATCAAGGTCTTGGAGCCTCTCAGATAGTTTCTAAGTTGCAAGAATAAGGTGAGATGGCGAAGATTATCCGTTCAGTGCCCTATATCAATATTTACACTGCAAGGTAATTTTTTTCCTTTGAAAGATGGACAGCGATATTCACTGAATTTGGAGAAATACTGGCGAATTTCGGAGTCACTTATAGGTAAGTCCCAAGGACAGATTTAGTTTCTGGTTTCGGGGAATAAATGTGTTATTTTGTTGCACACGATAGTTTTGATATATTATAACTGCAGAAGAACAATATGAATGAATTATATAAATCAATTAATTAATTATATAAATTCGTCACCATAATTCAAATGGCAGACGGCAGAAAAATATAGGTGGAAATAAATACAATAAAGTAAAACCAGTATACGATATTTCTTCGCGCTGTTCATCATGGGCAGGGCAATGGAAAACTATTGTAAGCATTTTAGCGGTGGGAGATTTTACTAATTTTGGCCCCCTTGGTAATATTTCTGAAATGCCTTAAGAGATATGCTCACAAATATAATAACACTCCCTCATTTTTTGGTAATCAAAAACGATTTTTTCTATTAATATTGAAAGAAAAACGTTAAATCTTTTTCGACTTCGTAAAATATTGGCATTGATGACAATGGGAATGCACCTTTTAGACAAATCCTCACACTTTTTGGGAATGCCATTCTTTCGACATGGATCTTCTTTGAACCTTAAATCTGAAATTTTCCGTAATTCTTTCAATTTAAAATAAATATTCCATCAGTTCTTTTTAAACTACAGGGACACGAAGAAGCAAAATGTGTTTTTTTCGTTTTCTGCATTAATAAAGAGCAAACAATCCTATTGAAAAAAATAAGCTACTTAAATACAATAATGAATTTAAACCAAAAATTGAATGATTAACATTAAAATATGCAATTTCAAGTGGTAAAATTTTTAAGCATAGATGGTACGTACTTTGTCGTATATTAGAAGCTAGTTCAGCACAGGGAAGTAGATTCTTATTTATCTCGAGGAGAAAAATATTTGCCAAATTAAGGGATGTAACGTGTAAAAGGTAATTTGCCAAGAAAATGGTGAAGATATAAAGTGAATCAGTGTTGAGCTGAACCGATGGATATACTGAGTATCGGGAATATTTTTCTGGAGTAATTTTCCTAAACATTTCCTTATTCATTGATGAACAAATGTTAGCACGGGGAAGTGCACTATTGAGACAGTGCAAAACAGGTTGAAAGTTTAAGATACCTTCATATACACAATTACGTAGAGATAAATTCAGATGAAATAACGGAAAGATATGCTTATCAGACTGAAAAATGAAGAGCAATGATTGTGAAAGCAGGAAGCGAGAATAATGCTACCCGCTAAATGGAAAGAAATAGTTCGAATCCTAATGCGTTATAAATATTCTTGTCGGAGTTTTTTTTAGAAAGATTTAAAGTTGGTATATGCAGAGGAGAAGCAGCATCGATGACATCGTTCGTTAAAAGTGCCATAAAATATTACAAGTAAACTTCCAATGATCTAATTAAAACAACCTCACGGTATATGCCATTTTGAAAATATGCCCAAGATGTAGAAATCAATACAGGCTACCCTAAGTTCCATAATCACTCGAATTGAGCCATTTCGAATGCTCGGCCCATTTCAAACTCTAAAGTCTAACCACAACTCCACCATTGCCATTTCACCGACGAGCGCCACGTCCACTCCTTAAGGCGGTATTCATTCGACGAACTAGAAGGGCCAGAAGTGTTTTCAAACGCTAGAGAACAGCTCTAATTACCGCTCATAGGAATGGAATATTACATAGTCTAGGTACTATAATGCCCTTTATAATGCCGTACGTTTTCGGAAAAATAGAATTTGGTTGCATGAAAATTGCAGATAATTAAGATGCTTAAATATCTATTACTCGGTTGCTATTATTATGAGTGCTCACACATTTTTGTCACTAAATGATGAGTGCAAATGGCTGCTAAAAATTGATTATTTAGAGCTTTTAAAAGAGATTATGAGTATTTGAGGTTCCAAAATCATGTTCAATTCATAGCAAACTATTGATTGCACCACGGAAGCAGTATTGACTCTTGCAATTTTAAGTTGAAAATTGACTAATACAAAACGGTGAGACTGTTTGAGTAAACTTACGAGAACATCATACACATCTGTCTGCGAAATCTGTGAAATCCAGGGATCCACCATTTTCCTTGAAGCCCTTCGTATGGAATCTTTAGTGATAATTTTAGTGGTCCTTTATTTACCCTTCTCCTCTGCCATGGTTGCTATCTTGAAGTTTTCATAACGGGGCTCAAAGGCACCGTTCTGGAGATGTTCAATCTTAACTGGCGGTATCGCATTGAATACCAGTGCTCTGTTTATCTTCGATTATCGATATCCCCAATTTGGTGTAGCAAGTAGTTAAAATTACAGAATAGATCAAATCAATGGTGGGTTACCCTTTCGTGGTACAAGGATGCTTAAATATCTTGAAACCATAACTTTTTCAAGTAAAAAAAATTATTTTTAACTTAAACCGTATTGTATTCCTAATTGTAAGATAAAATAACTTCCATATATATCTCGGGTGAATCTCAGGTATTTTTAACTCAGGAAATGGAATCTCCTGACTTCACCAGTAATCAGTCAAAGTGCAATGGGAAACGTAGTTTGTTTACTGTGAAACTAAACCTCA
Source organism: Hetaerina americana (assembly GCF_022747635.1). Taxonomy (NCBI): domain Eukaryota; kingdom Metazoa; phylum Arthropoda; class Insecta; order Odonata; family Calopterygidae; genus Hetaerina; species Hetaerina americana. The sequence goes on along the minus strand of NW_027286719.1, from coordinate 8,834,026 downwards.
AGTCTAGTACTTCTGCTTGCCGTTAACGTGGCAGTCTCTCAATAAGTTTATCGAAAATGACTTTTCCCTGATGTTCAACGGTGAACTGACTGAAAAAAAATTATAGCAAATGTATCAGTCATCGGATTTGGCAGAACCAATCTCTTGGAAAGCTTTTCATGAATATCGGAATTGGAAGGGATAATACTTGGTTGCCCGTGCTATCGGATTGGCAGTTATCGACACGAACCGTCAAGGTATGCAGCCTGTCATCCCATTCCTTTGGGGCCTACCTCACTTACTCCTCCTCACCTAAGTGAACCTCGAACTTATATGCGGCGCAAGTCTCGGAAATAAGTAATGAATCGAGGTGGTCATTTGAGAACCGCAAGTAATTAGAGTAAAAGATCGAAAATTTTCTTTCCTGTGACCAACTATCATGGATGTAGAGTGTAGGATTTCGCATAAATTCTTTGATTAAGGTGAAGTTTTCGGGTTTATCTATAAGGAGAATACACAAATTACTTAATTCATTCGTTTAGTAAATGAATAAGCATATTTTATATATGAATCAGTTAAATGAAATTGGAAAATACGTAAACTAGTTGACCATATTCCAAGAAATAACGTCTCATCGTAAAATTTGAGCCTGTCTGAGAAATGTAATACATATAGAATGCAATTTTTTGAAGAATTTGAAGGAAACATAATATTTAATGGAAATGCAAGACTACAATATGTTGAATTGCGCATAACTTAGCTCGTTTTCCTTAACTTATATAGTATAGCGTAGAAACACAATTGGAAACCCTGGAAATCGAGCTGTCGTTATTGGTGTACATTAATTGCCAAATTAAAGTGTGAGCGCCAGTCGTTTTTACGTATCTTGAATAATTTCATCTCTAGTTTATTCATTCTCCTGACTTCGTTCAATTTGAATATTTGTTTAAATATCTCCTTATTCAAATTGCAAGTGTCTGTAGTAGCGTCATCCTAAATGGAAGGTGTAGCGTAAGTTTAGTTTAAACTGATATTATTTTGGTCTCCCACAGATCGGTAAGGATGTTTCTAAGCATGGCGTGTTAAGAGTATAATCTCTCAACCCAATTAAGTACATTATATTGTTTAAAAAAATTAAATTCTTCATATGTATATTATTTTCATTAGAAAAAGTGTTGTAATATTAGACATACTGGGGACAAACTCTCAGGCTTGACTCGGTGGAGGTCTCTTATACTAGGCGCAAATGAAGGAAGACTAACTTGGAAGAATCCAAAGATTATTATTGTCACGACCATGGTGTCTTTCTCGACCACCTGAAGACGCCCTAAGACGAACCCATGGTAGTGAATATCAAAAATTTTAGTGGAATCTATGAAGTTAATTTTCTTTCATTTACGCCTAGTAGATGTACCATAAAGTATGTGTAGTGAAACATACGTGCATGGAATATTGGTCATACTTGAGTAGCTGTAAGTAGGCACGTAAAACTTTGAATGAGAATACAAAGAAATGTATTGGTAAATTTAGTGTACTATCAGTTTTTCGTACTACTCGTAAGTAAATATTTCACTAATTTTTTTTCCTATAAACATTTTATCTCATATTGAATGAAATGACAGATATTTTTATGCTAAAAAGTGAACTCATAAAATTTTTACCGTATTATTAAATCATTAATGTAAGCAATTTTCTAGGATTAGATTTGACCTATGTTAAGGAAGAAAAACACACGAAAAGAAAATGCATTGGGAAGACCTTTAATTCAGGAAGACAGTTTTGTCGCCTCTACCAGCATTAAAAATCATTCTGCTTTAAGTAATGATAGTTTAAATTTTTCATTTATTTAAATATTTTGTCATATGCGTAATATATCGTCCTTATTTTATCCCCTTCAAGCATATCAAACATGTCCATTGGCCGATTGTTTTCTATGCTTGAGAATATGCAACAAATCATATTAAAATTATGGTAAACTAACACGGTATAGAGGGTGCGTTCCAGAAGTAATACAACAATTTTTTCAAAGTAGTTTATTGAGCAGATTTGCAAAAACACTAAAAATTCTTCAACGTACTGTAATTTTAATGTTTTTGAGCCTTGAATTGTCTTTTTTCATTGTCGGCACAAAATGGTGTGATGTTTGGCAGGAGAAATTTATAACCTTGATTTTAACGCCAAGTTTACCTAATTATATATATATATATATAAAATAAATATATATAATGAATATATATATATATATAATGTATATATATATATATATATATATGTATAAAATAAATATATATATATTTATATATATATATAAAATAAATATCTATAATGAATATATATATATATATATAAATATATATGTATATAATGTACATGAAGTTAGCACTAGCGGAAAAAGACAAAAAAGATAAGAAACTCACTAGTTTTTGAATTTTCGGTGGTCTAAGTCGCCTTTCTCAAGGAAGATAAAGAAGGAACTGCCGGCAGTTCCTTCCTGTAGTTAGATTTTAAACGTTTGACTCGTTGTTTTAAAATACGAAGCTTCTCAGCAGTTGCTCTAGGGGATTCATATATCAACGTGTCCTCTGCGCGTTTAACCTTAACTAAACGTAAGTACTTTCATTACTTGCATTTCGTACTTAGTGAATAATGTTTCTTTTCGTTCAAATTTCCTTTTTTAATGCACGTTCTGGGCTTTTATCAGCAATTTTAATATTCCCTATAATACATTATATATTATAATTGTTATGCATTAAATTGAAATTCATAGTCTCTCCTATATTTACTGTTTACTGCATACACTGTTTGTCAATGATAAAATGTTACATACGAAACATCAAATAAGATTAGACACCGAAAAAGTCGTACGTAGAATGTGACACAAGAGCTGGGCCAGCATTGCAGAATTTCAAGGGAGGGAGTAGAATAAATCTTGAATGAATCCGAACAGCTGCGCTCCGAAACGCAATTTAATACTGTTTACTTTTAACATGAGTTACCTCTTAATTGGATTTGTGTGCAACAGTGACGTTAAAACAATATACGGGGAGTTTAAGTATAAAAAGATTAAAACAGATTTAATCTGCATTGTTACTTACAATAGCAGCGGACATCACCAAGAATGGCAATTAGAAATACCCGTGAGTAAATTTTACAAAATAAAATAAATTTCAGGTAAGTTATTAAATCATCTGTTACTACTTATTGACCCCTTTTGAGACGTAAGGTGTCTTCTAGATTCAGACAATTGTTTGAATATTGATAGTGAATACGAGTACTTTGCAATCGGTATAATTTCGGTGGCACGATATTGTCTAATATGTTAAACTAAGGTTTTCTAAAAAACCAAACGATTATACTTATTAAACCAACGTCTTCTCTACGATATTAGCATGGAATGCCTTCTTAGTCAACTGCTGTGTCCATGTGTGATTTGAAATTATAGAGTATTCATTAATTTACTCACTAGGGCAATTTGCAGAGGAAAATGACAGACTAAGGTAATTATCAGTCGTATATCTCCACGTGGTCGCTGAAGGAAGAGAAGGGATTTATCCTATGCATATAGCTTATCCACCTTCTCCTCCAAATTAAATAAACAATGTGAATGCATGCATCATTGAAAATGCGTTTTTTATTAATTTGTCTAAACAGGCTAAACAAATTGGGTATTCACGAGAAAACGAAAGTAGCAAAATATTATAAAAAACTTTGGCTCCTAATACTCGTTCCACTGAATGCTATTTATCTACATAATCCTTTTGCTTTGTTAGCCTTTATCAACTAGACACACAAGCCCATGCCATAGTAATCAGCTCCCTGTGATGGAAACTAATTGTTAACTGCTGGTTTTCCTTCTTCATTGGCGTGGAACCGCTGTTCAATGAGAGACTCATTTTGGTTCACAAGACCTTGAAAATTCTTCGGCGCGCCGTGCAGAATGAGCAACGCGACCTGTTGTCGTCGTGAGTTTTGTTGCTCCATCAGAATTCTTGGGCGCATTTTGTCGCTTACATTTAAGAGTTAATCAGATTATTTGAATGGGAGTAAATGGACTACTCACCGGGTATCCTGGACTTAGCACGTAGCGCGCGTAGGTTACCGTTTATTCCGCTAGCTGAAAGTGTTTGCAGAGGATCAGAGGTCTCACGGCGATGGGGGTGGGCACACCTCCGTCGGCGTTCAGTCAGAGATTGGTTCTCCTCACAGATTTCTATAACGTGCGTTCTCAATACAGACTTGTATAACGTGCAAAAATTAGTTGGACGCTCTGATCCGTGCTTAATAAAACGAAAAATAATGCAGAAAAACAGCATGCAGAGTAGAAAACAGTAAGACAATGTTTTTGACAATATCTGTATTAGTAATATATGATGCAGGCAAGTGAACCTGGCTGAAAAAATAGCCCTCGTCCTTTCCTCGTAAAAAATTTCAGGTTTCATTTTCAGTCATTCTAGCCGATACAATATTTACGCAATTTAATTTTACTTTCTAAATAATATCCTTGTTTTATAATAACAATATTTCATTCTTTGCGGTAAAACCTTTATTTTTCTAAGTAGCTCTAACAATAATTCGAATACCTGATTCACAGTTTAAATATTTAATTTGAGCTTAATATTTTAGCATAGCTAATAAAAATCTAAAAATCATATAATGACTGATCGTGTTTTCCTAGCTATCTTCAAAATATAGAATTGTGTTTTCAAATGTAATCACTATGCATTTTCATTCTTAACATACATAACTAAGCGGAAGATGTAAACGGTAGTGACTTAAAAAGTAGCAATCAATTTTTTCATTAGTTGACATTTGCACGATGATTCCATTCGCTCATACGGTGAAGGTTCGAAGAACGGGCTCGGGCAAAATGAGCAGATTCAAACGATTCTTTTCTTTTTGAACACTTTCGCAGTATTCATCTGATATCTGTTTTCTTCTAATGCATTTAAAAGCATTTGTGACCATTAAAAAACCGTAGCAATTCCATTACTTTCTTATTGGCGATGTGAAAGAAATATATTGATTTGAATTACCATAATCCATTCTCTGATTGCAAGGAATGATTTTTACGATTCATAAAAATGTCCACTATTGTTCGAGGATTTGATTGAGTGTAGCATTTTAATCGGGTGCTTTGAAGGCTGAAATATTGAAACTATAAAACCTAAAGCAATATCCTTCCGACTTCGTTTCAAAATTTTTTGATTGCTTCCCGTGAGGCTTGAGAGACACGGCTCCCTTGGCGTTTTGACTCGGAAAAGGATTTCCCTTTTTAATTCAATGTCAAGTGTCTTGGTAATACTCTCAATCCTGAAGTAAGTGATTCAAAATTTATTTACTGAAAAATACAGGCAAAATATAGAATGGTATTTTAAAAAATATTGCTTATGGAAAAATTTGGAGAGCCTCGAGACCATCGGCCTTTTTAGGTGGTAAAACAATACGTTCACGACCTTCCCAAAGAAATCGCATTAGGAAAAGGAGTCGTTGTGTAAGAAATAACGAGCTATGACGTTGAAACTTCAGCGTAGAAGTTTTCATAATTTCAAAGGATAAAATATTTACATATATTATGCGGAAGACAATAATAAGAAAACTACGTTTAGTTAAATTACGGAAGAAGTGCTCACAAGAAATGCTCCTTTAACTGGTTTAAATATTATTTCGCCTATTTTTAGTACTATATTGAAAGATAATAATAAGGATATATATATAGGATATAATATAAGGATAGAAATAATATAACTACTTTGTACCTTTTTCATTGCGAAGCAATGCTAAATAATGGATCAAGAACGCTTTTGCTGCATAATATCGCATATACTGGCCATGCCATGATTAAAGATCACTTCGTCGAAGTTATTATACCGATGGCTGTTGTCCCTTGCAAAGTTTTCAGTCTCCATATTCTCAAGAAAAATGTAAGATTTCATGTGCCATTATATTGTCTTCGAAGTATAAAATGAGATTTCTATGTAATTCTGGTGATTTGAAGGGATCTGTACGTTGTGGGCAGTACTATTTTGTGGGCAGTTATATTACCTAACCTAAATAATCGTCATTCGCTGAAAAAGATGTGCTTAAATAAATTTTATTTGCTGATAAGTGAATAAAGCAATAAATGTATAGTGTAAACCATTTAAGCATATCAATTATTTCTTTGAAATATTTCTGTGCTTCCTGTCAGTTGCTACTTCGTCCCAATGGTATCCGTTAATGAAATGCCAATATTACGACTTTTTTCAAACCAAGCGTAGCCCTTCAAGAGGACCAATTTTGAATTTTTTTCATGCATGAGCTCTTTTCAATGAGACTTTTTTCTCGAAATGTTGCGCTAAAATGTAAAGCCGCTGCTATTATATATATCAAGAAATTTGATTGAAATAAACTTTCACTATTGGTTTTATTCTGCATTACTTGGAGGGGCAACATTAACTAATGTTGAGCACGTACTAAGTAAAATATGACCCATTGTATTAAATATGTATTGTCAAGAAGAGAGTTAAGTAAGTCATAAGTAATGTAGGAGAATGGTTTTTAGTGAACTTTCAGTTACAAGATTCGATTTCCCATGTTCTTTTATTGTCTAATTTTAATATAATTATGATTATGCAAAACTCATTTTACTGAACTCAATATTCTATATTATTTTGCGCGCTACAGGAAGTGCAATCAAGGTAAAGTTTTGCCGAAATGCACACTCTAAGGCACAAAAAAGTTGATTGGAATAATTTTCAAAAGATATTTGGGGTTCGTTAAACCGTGTCCGCATGTCCGTTAAAATGCCACGGAGCCATTTACAGAAATAATATTGCATACAATGTTTATCCATCTGATATATAGCTATATTTTTGTTTCTATGCTCATTTATATTTAAGTCTGCGCCTATTACTGAAATTGCGGCCAAGATTTTGGCTACACTCCTGCATACGAGTTTGGGTATTTTTTTCCATAGGAAGAAAAACTCATTTAAATAAATTGTAAAATATTATAAATGGTGATGGGGTAGTTTGAAATATATGTAAATCATCAGAATAATCAAAAAATCAATATTAATCTAAACTACATAGATGTTATACTATGCATATGTAATCTCAAAATGAGAGAATTACATCATAATTAGGCTCGTGTCTTCATTATGGAAACTTTTAATGCTTTGAACATTTATAGAATGAACGCAATTCTTACTCATATTTGTTAAAGTAGTAATGTGAAAAAATTGAAAAAGTACGTATAAAGTATTTTAGTAATATTAAATCTAACCCACATCTTGAATTTTGGAGAACGGAATTTACTTAAGCCCAACGTCCTGCATGTTATAAGTCTTAATGTCTCTGAATATACCCAATATCACTTAAAAATCGGTTCAAGCACGAATAAATCATGTTCAATATTAAATCATAGTCCTAGTATATTACCCTCATCCACTATTTGCTCTTTAATGTTCGAGAGTAACTCTTCTTTTGCAAAGATTATTTTTTGTAATTTAAATTTCTTTTTTTTTTCAATTATCATTTTCTTTAAATTATCATCTTCCTCGTCTGAGTAGGAAAAATTGCGTGGTTAATTTATCAGCGATTGAAATATATACCTTTAAAAAACTGTAAGGAATCCTGCCGTATCAACGGCATCCTTTCCTTTCGGGAACCACTGAGAGCGCGGCTTTTCCCGGTGAACTGGTGAAGAGTGGATCGGCAGGAGGGATATTCCGAGACGTGAATGTAATGAGGGGATGGATGTTGGACGAGGGGTGGCGATCCGCATGGGCCGTCCCACTTGGGAGCTTCGGTAAGGGAGTTGCAGTCTCTCACACCCACTCGGGCACACTTGTCCCCCGAGCATTTCCCTCCCTCCGCCTGTTACGGCCAATCCACTGCTCAGGCGAAGGCTTGACTCTTATCTTGGGTAGGAAAGAGATTAGGGCTCTTTCGTAATTCACTGCGAATCGTAATATTCATTAATTTCAATTAAAGCAGTGCTATGCAACTAAAATGTATTGTATATCGATGTTCTCAACTTTTTCCGTCAACACATCCCACAAACTGGAAAATATCCACTGGACAGAAAGTGCAGTGCATAAGAAAAGCCATGCCTTAAATCATTTTCGTCCAGCCAAATAGCCGTAGAGTAAACGTCAGAGAATTGCGATAAAATACGCATCGCATGCGAAGCTAAGCCATTCCGTCTGGCTTTTTGGAGACTGCTGGGAAAAGTTAGAAATTGAATTTTATTACTTTGCGAACGAAATTTCAAAGAATGAGCTTTAGTTGTTTAATAGAGGTTTCATTGTTAAATTCAGTCTCTCAAGAGCATAATATCGAGTCATCTCCAAATAGCGCGATTGTCAAAATCTACTGTTCTAAATAGCACTAATCGGATACAAATTCAGAGTCAACGACGAAATTATTAATTATCAGGTTTATTTTTTTGCAGCAGTGGAAAAATATTTGAAACATTTTATTTTCATTGATTGATCATTTAAGTGTTTTGGGACCAATAGTAATGAGCGGAATCAGTCTTGCTATTGGTGTCATTTCTTATATTTGTGGCATTTCTAAGCTCAGAGGCCCGAAAGTGACATTCCTCTATTTATTTATTTCCTAGGACAGAGCAAAAAGATTTTGTTAGTAATTTTCAAGTATTTTGGAACAATAAATCTCTAAAATGTGTTTTTCAAATTGAATACGAAGCTTAGTCATTTTATCGCAGCAGGAAATGGCCAAATCACCCGAATCGATAAAATCCTTCAGAACCAATGAGTTAGTATTGGCATGTAATAATCGATTTTATTTCTTAATCTTACCATATTTTCAATCGTGGTAAGCTAACAATTAAATGAGCTATAATAATGAAATCGTGAACCCAGTTTATTTCAAACCGGCCTCGACTCTAGGTAATCTGGTTTTCTTTTTAAATAGTTACTCGCCAAACACTCGTCAATTTCCTTCTCGGTCCAGTCAGTTCCTGAAGATAATTGTATGCTAGATTGAGAAATCATCATCAAAGTGTGGAATTGTGTCTTCCAAAATCACTGAAATAATGTTACTTGCAACTAAACAAATTACCGAGGAGTTTGAGCGAGTAAAGAGTAACGTGAAAAATCTAATGACATCCTGGCGAGTGCTTCTTTTTGGGATCCTAATGGACAATTACTTTTTATAAATCAATTGACCCCTCCAAGTTAGGATATGTTACATATCATTGCACCAAAGAATTGATTTTAAAAGTATATTATTTTGCTCTTGTAAACACATCCGAAAATAAAAATTCGTTCCTATGATACAATAAATAATATGAAATTTCGACGCTTTTAAAAGAAGTAATTTCTTGAGTTATATAATAATCCCCAAATATAAATTCATTTATTTAACGTGTTAGGAAATGTTCTAATCAGATTGAAAAAATAGTAAAAAAAGAATTAATAAAAGAAAATACTTTTGCGTTGTTGCAAACTTTTTCACTTTCACAATCTCCTCATTGATTAAGTTGAGCGAAATGGGAAACATTAAATTGAATGATTTCGCTTCTGTGTGTGCTGTACTTCAGTAAACTAATCGTATTGTTTTAATTAAACTTTTCATTTTATTCATTTTGTTACAAAAAGGGAACCAATTTGTTTATTTCAATAAGGTTTTAATGTCATATTCTCATCGTTAGTGCTTGTATGTACCCTCTCATTTTATTGTAATGACTAAATTCTTTTCAAGCTGCAACTTGGCGCCTGCGACTTCAAGGCCTCTCTCATATTGCTTAGTAAGTAGATAGTAAATAATATAAGATCTCTGGTCTCATGGGCTGGACGTCAAGTCTTGTTTCCTCAAAGATATATGAATACAAATAAGTTGGAATTACCTGTCACGCTAATTCATTCTTCGACAGGTGGGGTACCAGAATGTGAATGGGCCTTCGAGAAATAGCCAAATTATTTTATCTTGTCATTAAAATGGTATATAATTAAATTTTTAATCTAATTTCTTTCAGCAATGTACCAAAAATAAAATTTATTGCCATGTTTTTGCACAAATTAGACCATTTTTCCGAATGCACACTCCTGGGTAGCTGGGATTGTGTTTCAAATTGCGTGTCTAGTGTACGGTGGAATCAAATTAGTGATTGAATACAAGTAATATAGTGTACTTCGCCGTTTTAAATACCAAAATGCGAAAAAAAATCTTTTATGAACCTAATGGAAAGAACTGAGATACGATCAAGTCACCCAAAACACTAGTTGTACGGGAAACCGATTTGTCCTTGTTTCCCTCTAGTTGGGAAATATTTAGGAATCATCCGTCCACTAAAGTCACGATATGATGGATATATCACCAACTGTTCTAATTTATTATTTGTCTGTTCCAAAGTTTCATCTGTAGTACCTTCTTATGATCTTAAATTTTCTCTGAACTACTCTGAATCACGATTTTGCGATTCTTAAGAAAAGATAAACTCCTAAGGTTGATTATTGTCCAGCGGGTCTTTGTGCAATGCCATTCAGCAATGCATTCAATCTTTGCTGAAAAACCTGCTGTGTCAAAATATTCCCAAAAATATGGGTTTTTTCATTCCTGTCATATAATAAATGTCAAAAAATTTTGTATTCAAATGTTTTTGATTTGGTTACGGGTCCTTATTAAGTTCTTCGTAAATTGAAATACCCCCCCACTTAAAAGGAAATCATTCGGAAAAACAGTTGTGAAAGTCGACACAGGCCTTGATTCCCCTCAACCGCATAATGATCAACTGCTATTGCTTGCGGAGGATAAAATTCGTCAAAAGATTCAGCAATAGATATTTTCAAGTGACTAATTTTTCGTATTCTTCATTTGCTTACTCCCTGGGTTCTTTACAAAAGTGCACGCTCATTGACAGGAACCAATTGTGGCATTGCCTAACCGTAGATAAAAAACCTTGGATTTCTTATACGATCGTGAGGAGTGAATGGCAGAGGCATGATGGGTTGAACAAAATTAACCATTTCATACGACGATGGCCTTGTTCCAAACTTTGGTAGCTAACGAAGATATCTGTCTCCAGTTGGGAAGAGTGTAGAGTGTTCCAGAAACCTGAAAAATTTCCGGGTCCAGGGATCCACGACCCAGAAAGAGTTTTTTGGGGTGTGGAAGTAGGGAAGGAGTGGGGGGGAGGTGCGGTGGCCTGAAATATTTCTCCGTGGAATGAGAAGGAGGGAAAACATAGAAAGGGGAGTTGGTGGGGCCGCCGGGCCGGATGGAACCAGTTTGCGCGCTCGTCCCCGGATGCGGGTCCGGGCCCACCTCGCCCTTTCGGGCTACTTGGGGCCGTCGTTCGATATCGGAGGGAGAGGGTGCGAAGTCGGGGCGTTTTGGTGGCCCTACGTCCACGGGGGGGGTTAGTAGTGGAGGCTACGTTGATGGGCAAGGAAGCGTGGGGGGGCAGGCGGGGAGGGGGTGGAGCACCAACGCACCACCCCCACCCGCAAAGAAATTTCGAATGTGGAGGTCCGGGAGAGGATCCAGGATCAGAGTGCGCATTTTGGTGGCGGCCAATGCTGCCGCTACCCTCGCCCCCCCTATCCGACCCCCCTGTCCGACCCCCCTGTCCGACCCCCCCTGTCCGACCCCCCTCGGGGCCTCCTGCTTCGAAGGAATTCCGGCTCTGCCATTGCTGAGCAGGGAGAAGGGAGGTCGGAGACAATCAACGCATCCATGTCCCAAATATGGTTCTTGATGTGGTCCCTGAAACTTCGGCACCACGGTGTCCGTTTGAGATGCGATATTTACGTGCTCCTTTTTCGCCTCAGTCGCAGATTATTTCTTCTCGCGCCTTTTGACATCACGGATGATTTTTGAGCTATGGCATAACCGAGTGATAAGTTCTACCCGGGTTTTCACCATTTTCCCACGGAAAGGCATAGCATGCAGAGACGGAATAATAAATAAGGGGATTTGTTTGGTGCTGTGGTTTGCCTATTGGATTTCCAATTCTAGGATCTGGGTTGACAGCGGCAGCAGATTTTTTCCGAGTATCCCTTTCACTACTTGAGATTCATGTGGAGAACACTTCAATTAGAATTTAAGGTCCGTCGTATTGGACGCTAATGTTTTGACACCTTGGCACCTTTCTTCATGAATAGGTAGTTGTTGAAGCTGGGTTTTTCTCCACCCTTCCCCCATTCCCTGACAATCCGAGCCCTCTGACGAGGGTGGTCCCATAAGTACCTGGCCTGACCTAGAGATGGCGGTAGTTGATTAAAAAATATCACTGTATTACAAGTTATAAAGCCTATAAAGAGTATGTTTCAAATTTGAAGACGCTAAGTTGTTTAGTAATAGTTTAGCAGCCATCAATAGTGAAAGTTTTCAGTGAACTTGTGAAAATGAAGAAAATTGGTCATCGGTATGTGATACAATACTTTAATTTGAAAGGCCTCAGCCCAACCAATGTAAATTCTGAACTGGATTCTACTCTGGGTGAGTCTGCTCCATCGTTTACCAAAGCAAAAAAATGGGAGCAGAAGTTTAAACGAGGCCGTACAAACTGTCAAGACGAGCATCGCATTGGTTCACAAAATGAGGTGACGACTCCAGAAACGGTGAAGAAAATCCACAGAGTGATACTGGATAATCATCGACTGAAAGTGCGCGAGCTGGCAGACTTAGTAGGCATTTCAAAAAGTGCGAAACATCGCATATTAACTGAACATCTGGACATGAGAAAGCTGTGTGAAAGATGGGTGGTTTGCTTATACTCAAACAAAACCAGTGTCGTGGAGATGTTTCAATTGAGTGTTTAGCAAAGTTTCACAGCAAGAAATCAGAGTTTTTGCGCCGTTTCATAACCATGGACGAAACATGGGTCCATTACTTCACACCCGAGACAAAAGAACATTGTAAACAATGGATTCAAAAGGGAGAACCGCCTCCAAAGAAGGCGAAGACCGTTTCATCTGCAGTCAAGGTCATGGCGTCGGTTTTATGAGATGCGCATGGGATAATGTTCATTAACTACCTTGCTAAAGGAAAAAATATCAACGATGAGTATTATGCGGACTTATTGCAACGTTTGAGCGAAGAAATCAAGAAAAAGCGACCGCTTAAAGGAAAGTGTTGTTTCATCAAGACAATGCACCAGCTCACAAATCCGTTACTGCAATGGCCATAATTCATGAATTAATGTTGGAATTGCTATCTCATGCACCCTATTCGCCATATTTAGCCCCCTCGGATTATTTTCTGTTCGTAAGCATGAAAAATAGGTCGGTGGTCAAAGATTTTGCTACCGTGAAGAAGTGATGTCGGCAGTTAATGGCTATTTTGAGGAGCTAGACAGTTCTTATTATAAAAAGCGTATCGAACTTATTGAACATCGCTGGGAAAAGTGCATAGAGCTGAAAGGAGATTATGTTGAAAATAAATACATTTTTTCCAAAATTTTTGTGTTTACTTTGTTGGGTTGGGTACTTCTTGGACCACCCTCGTATGTTACCCTAATATTCCTGCTGGAGCAAATGACTTTGATGTCGTTCGCCTCCTCAATATTAACTGCTGCCACTGAACGCGGTCACGAAATAATATTCTCGCGATTTCAAATTCCTGTAGGTCAAGCGACGTTAAACAACGTGGCCACGTGCAAGTCACAAGATTTTGATAACAGATATCATTCGCCCATCTCCGAATCCAAATGCACTGATGTGCTCTCTGCACACTAATCCCTCTTAGAAGAGCGAATGAATGAATGCACTACTGCGTGGGTGAATTCACAGGTAAAGGAGGACTGAACCCTCACCATGTGATAGACAAAATTTCTCGCTAAATATAATCTTTAAATATCCTCATTTTCGATGAAGCGTGGCTCCACTCATACTCTCCGCAAATATCTCACTAGGTCTGCGCAGAAGTTACTTGGAAGATACTTGCGTGGAGTTCATGTGTGCTCTCACCAAACTCTAATGGCTGCCTATTATTGGATTTTCACAATAAATTTCTTAATTTTTTTTCTGGAAGAAAAATGAGAACGTGGATATTTTTGGTTTCTAGATATTATTTCACAAAATTCGGCAAATTCTAACCTTTTCCAATTTTATGTTAATTCAGATTTCAATTTTGTTCACTTAATGAATGATATTTGTGTATTAAGGTTCTTCCTGTCACACATAACTGTAACACAGCATTCAACCGTAAGGTCGGTTTAGGCTATGGTAGAGTTGACCCATTACTGAGCCCAGTGGCTGGTGAAATTCACACATCAGGGAATGGGGCTCAGTTCCTTTCCCTGTACCTGTAATACGTACGTATATAACAGGTGTGTAAATTTTTGCCCACATATTTTATTCACAGAATATATGGGTTATTTTACGCACCCTATGTGTATAACGCATGTAGTAGTCGTCATTCTCTATGACTCCATTGGCTAAAATCATATTTTACACAGAAATACTAATAATTTATGTTACACCTGATCAGTAAAATTGACATGATTTGAAAACATGAACCGTCATTTGCTAGTGTTTTCCAATAAAACGTCTCAGGAAAACCTTGTGAAAATTATAAGCATTTGTTTTACAATTTCTTAAACATTCCTTATATGCATGCATTCCCCGCTATAGAATTTCCTTGATCAATTTTCACTGCCCTCATTTTAAAGGAAGTTGCCGATCTACTCGAACTCTGAGGATCTATTGGTCCTTATATTAGATGTATTGCATTAATTTTAATGCAATTTTTACCAGGGCATGTATGTATACATGCATATATATTCTTCAAGACATATATCTTGACGGGAAGTCTCAAGAATATGAATAATAATTTAAATGGACAAGCGAGATAGCGCTTGCGAGCAAAAGGACCACTTCTCTCCCCAGAGGAAGGTAGTTTGGCTACCAAGAATACGGAGTATGTGTGAGCTTCATTTGTGTGGGTTTCTCTGTGTTTTCGTTCGCTAGTGCTATCTCGCTTCGTGTTCGTCTTTTATGTGTTCCTTCCCTTTGTCTCATGTATTTTTCCATGTGCTCACCATTTGGCGGTTTTTCTTATTTGAATGTGTGTATGGCAATGTGGCTCGTTTCCTTCTTCGGGCTATGCGTGCCATGAAACGCAATGTTCCTATCTTTTATGTCGCTGTATGGTTGCTTTCCTGTCTGATATTTTGTGAACGGGTCAAAGTTGGTAAACCTCAGTCAGATTTGAAGTCCCACTCTAGTCTTCATCTTTTCTTTTGGACTCTCTGTGAGGTCGTGGTCATTCACTCCCTCCAGGTGGAGTCCGCGGGCGATCCGAACAGGTGGCCGTAGCAAAACGGTGCCACCGTCTTGCTTGGAGCCCGCGCGCCATTTTTACTTTGAGGCATGCAATGGGCAGGGTCATTGGAGAATTTTGAGTGAATGAGGTACCCGGCGGGTCGAGAGCTTCTTCCTGCGATGCCGCCGGTATACGCCGCGGTGTCATGAAAAACCCCACATGTCGACTTCCCAAGGGAATTTTTCAATCATTATGATGTAGAATTTCAACTGAATCACCGAATTAAAACGCTGGTTATTTTTCTACCCAATTCCTATCAATTTCTGCGCGTAAAATTAGTTCGAAAAGCGTCATCTACAAGTCTGCATTTCACTGACTTTATCCCAAAGTTCCTGGAATTAAATCTCTATTCGGCGTACATTTTATTATCGTTCTATGGCATGAAATTATTTGGATCGGCGTTTTCTTAATCATGCATTAACTCAAATCAGTTTTTTACATTTTAGGTACTCCTTCCTGTCAAGGATAATTACGGCATACAGGGTTCGTCCGGAAAATAAGTGTACTGAGCTCAGGAAAAAAAATTTATTACACTTTTACATATCTTAAGCTAATATTCCTCAAAATAGGACCCTTGTGAGTCGATACACTTGTTCCAGCGGCGTTCCCATTCCTGGAACGCTCCCGCGAAGGCATCATCGGGAACCTCTCGAAGACACGTCGTCACGGCCTCTTTGACGGCGTCCAAAGTCCCGTATCGCGTTCCTTTCAAACTCCTCTTTATCTTCGGGAACAGAAAGAGGTCCGGTGGTGCCAAGTCCGGGCTGTTGGGCGGGTGCGGCAGCGTTGCCACGCCGTGCTTGGCCAAGAAGTCCGACACGACAAGCGCGTTGTGAGACGGCGCATTGTCGTGATGCAGCCGCCAAATGTTTTTGATCGCTGGCCGGACGCGGGCGACTCGTTTTCGAAGCCTGTCGAGCACTTGGACGTAAAATGCAGCATTTGCAGTTTGTCGTTCAGGTACAAATTCGTAGTGGACGACTCCCCTTTTGTCAAAAAAGACAATCAAATCAGTACACTTATTTTCCGGACGAACCCTGTATATCTTTCAAATCCTTCACAATTGAGATCAGGTATTACAAAATGTAACCCATTCATTCAAAGGCACAGCGAGATCATGATTTTTCTTCTTATGATGCGTGTTGACTTGGTTGAATGTAATTTAAAGTAATTTTTTCAGACTGGACTTTTGAGAGAAGTTTTTCACCATCTCCTGCTCACTTATACACACTCAAGCCATAAATCTTGGGAGTGGCGAAAAAATTTATGGATATAGAGCTTTCAGCGTTTATAGCGGATCAATTAAAATGTTTTGGGCTAATTCCTATGATTCACTTTATGGACTTGGATCTTCTCTGTCCACATTATTTCCGTGGCATTATCTTTGAATAATATATTCTCGTTGGATTTGAAAAGCATGTGGCCTTAATATGTCATAATTAAAATTCGTATTTACATGTGCACGCATTGTATGGCAATGCTAAGATTATACAGCGTGTATACGCTACTGCAATAGAAAAATTCCAAATTGATAAACCATCACCTTTAAGTCCATATTTTATTGAATGCAGATTTTCTAATTGAGAAATTTATTTTCGTATAAATGTCAAATTTCACGTCAATTTCACTCATTTTGGAACTGAATTTGACTCGTTTTTTTTTGGAAATCCATGTCGAAGGAAGAAATGGCACATTTTTTAGGACATTCTATATCATCCTCATTCGGAGTGGCTTGTTCTCTCAGGAAGCCAGATTCAAATATCATGAAAATGAAAAACATGCCGCAATCCTGGGGAAATAATAGACTGGAAGCCTCATAATTTTACGTAGTAATTGTTATTATATTGCTTTCGGTGCATACAATAGTGTCAGCCACTTAAATTTTAATTAACCATGATACTACTCAATGTCTTCGGTTTCATTTAGAAGTACATTATAAGGAGGAAAATATTGGTGATTAGGTGAGGAGATGATGGATTTACAATGCACCCTAATAATTTCACCGACTTCAATTCCATATATTAATGTATTCATCCAAATTCGCATTTCATGCTTTTGATTTTTCAGGAATATATTTCTTATTTACATATCAAATAGCGGTGAAAGTAGATTTTTTTTCTTATTAATATTGACACAATGGCCAATAATGAAACTATATAATAAACGCTTATGCCGTGTAACACTTCTGCATCTACTTCTACTTAATACCCCGCAAGCCGCCGCAAGGGCGTGTGGCGGGGGTGTTAGGACACCACCCGTAATTTAGAAAAGAAACTTGGATTCTGGTCGTAAATTATCTAAGCAGGAGTGAAAACATTATTTTCTTCAAAATTTCCAGCATGCATGTTTTACTAAACTCGACGAGGTGAAATCGATTATGGATATCAATTGATAAAATGTATATTTTAACGTGTGCGTTAAACGTTTATGGAATCACCTGTCTTCGTGCCACGCATACCAACGATCAAAAAACGTTTTTCTTAGGCTTTAGTTCTACCGGCATTGTCGGAGGGAGGGGGATGTTGGGGCCATTCGGTGGTGGCTGGTGTCTGGGAAAAACCGGAGGGCCTTTTGGAGGAAGCGGGAGGTTGTAAATGCTGCGGAGGTCGGGCTTAACAAGGTCTGTTAAAAAATATCACGAATTTTGAATTTTCGCGAGTTATGCCAATATGATTTCCAATTTTTATTTATCTTTATGTTAGTACTTATGCCTCTCACTTATTTGCCGAAACGTTAGGCCATTTTGAGTGTTCAGTTAATTGTTGACAGCTGTTTTGCTTGGACGTGTTTTAGCTAGCCTTCGATTTTTGCCTGTTCCAACAAATGGATCAAAGAATCTGCATCAAATTTTGTTTTTGTTCGTTAGTTTTTTTAGTTTTGCAGCCATCTCCGGAGATGAAATGCGCGTTGTACCATTTGTACGTGTAAGCACAGGTTTCATAATGCCATATATCGATCATTAACTTGTAAGTTTATCCTTTATACTTCAGCATTTTAGAGTAATTTCTACATTATCGATATTTATACAACTATGCCAAATACATATTCTTAGGGGTAAAAGAGAAAATAAATGGGTTTTGTTCTGCTTTACGAGTGAAGTGAAGTTCACTTGGTTAATTAATATCTGCCTCTCTTTTAGTGTACCTTGTTGAAATATCGAGGAGAAATTTTGCTTGTTGAATCTGACAAAAAGTAGAACTCGTAACGGTTAGTGAAACCTTTTATAACATATTCATCAAAAGGTTAAAAATTGGAATTACTGTAATTTTTTTATGAAGAGCTATTTTAAAAATGATTGGAGATTACAGAATCTATTTTTAACTAAAAACCCAGTTTAAAATATAAGCGCCCTGAGTTCATCTTTCTCGAGGTGAAATTATTGGGTTTAATTAGTTTTATTATACATTAGAAACTATTTACTCATTTATATACTGGGTGCGTTCCAAAATTAAGTCAATTCTCGTAACTTATTGAACAGATTGCACAAACTCTTAATATTCTTCAAAGTACTGTCCTTGGGCCAGTGACTCTGCCATGACCTGTGCGCGCCCTGGATGGCGTCTCCGGGGACCTCTCGCAATGTCATCGTCACGGCTGATTGCATCTCTTCTATGGGCAAAATAAGGGTTCCTTTCAGGGCAGCCTTAATCCGAGGGAACAAAAAGAAGTCGGCTGGGGTGACGTCAGGACTATAGGGAGGTGGGGCAGCGTTGGCACCTGGTGTTTGGCCAGAACCTCACGGACTCGTCGCGCGTTGTCGTTCCAAATGGCGGAGATGTCTTTCTCGTCTTGATTACCATTTTTCGGAGACTTTCCCGCACATCCACGCAGAAGGCAGCGTGAAATGTCTGTCATTGAGGAACAAACTCCTTATGGACCACTCCTTAACTGTCGAAGAAGGCAATGAGCATTTTTTTCACTTCTTGATTTGCTCATTCTTGCCTTGATTGGCTCAGGGGACTGGTCGGTGTTCCACTCAGAGCTTTGGCGTTTTGTTTATGAGTCGTATGAAAAAACCCAGGTTTCATCACCAGTGATAACGTGGTCCAAATAATCAGATTAATTTTCAATACGTTGCAAAAGTTCACTTAAAATTTCCACTCTGTTGGTCCTTCGTGATACGGTGGGCGCGCAAAGGTTTACGGTAACTGACGTTTTGCCGCTTCCACAGCTTGGAGAGCCCTGAGAACGGTTCGTGGCAAAGCTTGGCGTCCATCTCACCTACTCCAAGCGGTTTGAATACACTCCAACCAATAGGAGCGGCGCGGGAAATTCAATTGCATCACTTTTAGAACGCACCCTGTATTTTAACATAATGTATGGTAAACTGAAAAGAGTTGTGAATTGTTTCTTTAGAAATTTTCGATCAAATTGATTACGGTACTTTGATAAATTTTAAACGATATTAACAAATGTGTTGGTCTTAATACAGTTTATTTTTTTCTCTTCATGCACTGCTAGAAAGACTTCAGTCTGGTGAAATCAATATCCAATCGGGTAACTTTTGAGCTAACTTTGTTTTACACTTTCTTGATTTTCTGTAAGCTTGCAGGCTTTTAACATTAACTAAAACTATAATCTTGTATTCCGAGTTCTGCAACAGTTTTTGGATTTCTTGGCCTGAAGTTGGAAAGGCAGGGGTAACATTAAATGCAGTGTCTGCTAAAGTAATGGAGAGGGGAGAAGTTTTATGTTCCTCATATAAATAATGAAAATTTGTTTATTTAAGCTTTGAAATTTGCTTTTTTTTACTAATAATTTTATGGCGAAGTTTTTATGTATATTTGAAGAACATTGTGCCACCCTCAACAATAGGAAAAATGCCAATAGACTCCTCAAACCACAATTAATTACATTCCTTTATTAAAATAATGGAATTCGCAATGATAGCAATTATCAAGTGACTTCGCTGCGTTTCAAAGGTATTCGTCCAATTTACCAGGCATAGTTGGAACGGTCCCTAGCGACTTCTAAGTATTTTGAGTATTGCCTTTTGCTGTATCCTACATTTTTCTTAATTAATTAACGATATCATTTGCTGGACGATAGGCAAGTGAAGGTGAGTGAGATAGCTAAATCCGTGAAGATATCGGAAGGAAGGGTGCGAAACATCTAGTACAAAGAATTAGGGATGCGAAAGCTCTACGCAAGGTGGGTACCACATTTGCTGAATGCCGATCAAAAGCAAATGCGCAAACGATTATTTGCAGCAATGTTTGTACCGATTCAAGAAGGAACCATCCGATTTTGTGCGGCAACTTATCACCATGGATGAGTCATGGGTCCACCACTGCACACCAGAAACAAAACAGCGGTGAAAGCAGTGGGTGGAAGCCGGTGGTTCAGCGCCAAAGAAAACGAAGTCGATTGCATCTACCGCAAAGGTCATGGCCGGTGTGTTTTGGAATGCGAAAGGAATCCTGTTAATTGATTATCTTTGTAAAGGCAGAAAAATTACAGGCGAATATCACTCCAACCTTTTTGACCGGCTGGAACTCGAAATTCGCGAGAAGAGACCTGGCTTGAAGAAGAAAAAATAATCTTTCACTAAGACAACGCACCTACTCACAATGGTGCGTTAGTGATGGGAAAACTACGGGATTTGGGGTAAGATTGGCTCGGCCAACCCCTTTTTTCTCCTAATCTAGTACCCTTTGACTTCCATCTGTTCTCAAACTAGAAGAATATTGTTTCTGGGTGTCCAATGAAGAAGTTGAGAGGTAGATGGATATTTTCACAGCCTTCCAGACTCTCACTTCCGCGAAGGAGTACTGATGCTGGAGAAACGCTGGACCAAGTGTGTTGAAGGCAAAGAGGTTACGTTGAAAAATGGAATAATTTTTAATTGAAAATCGCAGTCTTTGATTTTCAGGCAAAGAACTTTTCTTTGAACCTTGGTAAATTTACCAAAAAAAAGATTCCTACCATTAGCTTCTATTCTGGTGCTGGATAGCCATAGAAAAAGCAGCTAATTACTAAGAGGCATCAGATGTAATTAACCATTTTATGGCCAATTATGCAAAATAAGTGATCAAATGCATCATTGCGTTGAGCACAAGGACAGATATATCAGTTTACTGCCCGGAAGATCAATAGCCAAGATAATTTCCACGGTATAAATAATGTCAAATTACCAAGAACACGAGTAAATTATTTCTCCTTTTTTGGAGGATTGACTTGCTACACTTGGACTTGAAAGGCTGCACTCTCAACCACTGGGTGAGTTCGTACAAAGGTTTGCATAGGTAAAAAAGCCGATTCTGAAAACGGTAATGGCCGATTTCACAGCGAGTGAAATGACAACGTAAATTACAATTTTCCTTTAAATAATGGCAAAGTTAAGAATCTGCACTTTCGGAAAACATTACTTTATGGCGAGCGTTTGATACATATTTCACTGTCGGTTTTTTCATGGATGATATGTTGCAATAAAGGTATTCGGGGCAATGCAATTATTACAGCATTCTTCTAGATAACGTTGGAATGACATAATTTGGAGAAAGTCTTACCCTGACGTTGATTGGAGTCAAATGTTAGAATTTAGTTGATAGCTTAAAAGCATTTCCCAAATCCTTAGAAGAACAATTTTAACATTGATATCGAGATGAAGAATTATGTTACAATTTTTTCACCACATGCACTTAAAAAAATCGAAGTTTTTATTGCAGCTTGCAAGAAATATTTTGAAACGTCAATACCGTTTTTAAGTAAGTTAGAAATCGTTTCATGGTGATTTACCATCGTATCCGTGGTGCCAATGTCTCTTTAACGTCATTATTGTATTATTTTTAGCATCCCATCTCCTCGCCGCATTTTCCTGTCGTATAAAAATATACAGTGAACTACCATAATGTAATGGGTCGATCTATGCACATATTGTTTCTGCGGGCCACATTCGCAGAGAGTTTGAAAGAAACAATGGGCATTGTTTAAATAAAGCCACTTTTGAGAACCAAGTGAACGATTTGGGGGTTCACGAACAGTAGTTAGGGTTCTTCAATGCTTGTATTCATTGATAAAGAGTAGAAATTTCCAAAACAATTCTATTCTAAGTAATTATAATGATCGAGAACAAAGATATATAAAGCATCTGGGTATAATAGAGTGAAATGAATGTTGTTGGCATTTCATCCACGAAATTGTTTTCCAGACTGCTAATATTTACTTTATTCATCGCCCGATGAAAATATCAATTCGTGAAACGTTTTGTTGCGTGACAGGGAATGAGTAATCAATTTCTTTTGCAGCGCTCGTCAACACATAAATCTCAGTATGAAATTCGCACAGTTACTTCTGTTCGGATACATCACTTACAGGATCCCTGCAGTCATCACAATAGACTCTTCGAAATAGGGATGGCCAACGAATAAACTTGACAATGCGTCCTCGGGGATATCCCTGATTGTGCAACCAGAGCGCACAGGCTATTTTCTTGGACGGATTTAAATTCAGACTAAAATATTTAATAATGGATTTCTCGTGATTAGAAGATTTAATGACAAATGTTTTACATTAAAAATCCAATAACCTCATGTTTTGTTAATTTTTTTATCCAGCGACAAGTATGATCTTACTTTAATTGCTAAAAGGTATTGATTATTAAAATACCCCTTGTTTTGCGAGCCACTGTAGGATTGAACGTAAATATTTCGAAACCCGTAAGCGATGCATAATTTCATATTGTTTAAGGTTTTTAAGTGTATAATTTAGAAACCAATAAAATGAATATACTTGCAGAATTGGCATGGAATCACCTTCATGCGTAAATAAAAACACTTTTTACTTTTAAGATATGCCTTCATATAACTCTCCGCACAAAAATTCAAAGCGTAGTATTTATGCCAGCATACGTCTCTTGACCGTTTCTATTAAAACATTATAATTACTCTATCGCATTATCCAAATGTAAATGCTCAACTTTTGATAATATTATTGCAATTTAATCATTTGAAGTCATAATAAACCGCTGTTAAAAGCGTATGCATAGGGAACATGTTATCCGTCAGTTTTGCGAAGGACGTTTGGAGACGTTTAACAAGTAAATTGGGCATTTTTTGTTTTTTCAAATAAAGGCATTTTGTTTTTTTATTTAGATGGTCAATTTGAATTGATCGTCTCAAAATGTTTTAAATGTGTTTTTATTAATTAATATTTTCAAGGGTGGATTAATATTGGGTATCTTTCCTTGTTACTTTAGGAAAAAAGATATTCATCATTTCCATACTATTTTTAATATTGACAACGATAGGTAAAATTTCAGTCCCCATGTCACTTTGACTTGTATGTACATAACTGATAAAATCACGTATGCGAGATGAACCAGGAGTTCAAATTAGGAAAGTCCATGCAGCAGATCTAAACGTCTTATTCGACCAAAATTTTTAACAATATCCATCGGAATCTGACGCTATCAAACATCTACATATCGAGGTTCACATATAGTAGATAACCTGTTGGGTCATCATCTCAATGTCAAATAGAGGCTGAGTTAACCGTCTATGAATGTTTTAAGGTAATACAGGTAACAAAAGGTTTTTATTTTCCAATTCTGCTCAGTTTCTCAAATGCATTTTCTGGATTTCTCCATAAAGCTGATAATAGCCAAACTTAGTAATTTTTCCTCATGGAATTTATAATTGAGTCTAGAATATATATTCTTTCTAAATAATATTTTATCATTTATTTGGAAAATCCCATTCTAAAGTAAAACGTTGAATATTTAAATATGATTCCCGATGCCAGGCAAAATTAGCATCGTATTTTACTTTAGAATAAAAGTAAGAGCTATTATAAGCTCTTCACAAGTGTCTCTAAACGGCTAAATTGTATCTCATCAGTTGTGATAGTCCAATGGTAATCCTTACGTACTCCTCTAAACACTTAATTCTCGATGAAATAGGGTGACTCATAATAATATTGAATTACTTACTCATTGGACTGGAGACCTTTGAAAATATTGGGACGAAATAAATAGAAAAACGGCGAGATACTAGGCCAACGGATTTCCTCGAACCATTGTAACATCATTGTAATTTCCTTTTTTACTACGCGAGGGGTTTAAGTTGTGTTTCTTTATTCCATGTTTTTTTGGGGTAGAGAGTGTGTCGAGAATTTGGATAGTCCAAGGGCGGTCGTTGATGAAAGTTTCCGGAGAAGGCCACTCCACTGAGACCTCAATGGGTGGCGAACTAAACTTATCGGGGAAAGCGACACCGTCCTTTTTCATCTGTACTCTTCGTTTCTTCGCTGGTAGTCCAAAAAACAGTAACTTAATTACTCTACTATGGAGAAATTCCTCCTGGTCACTTCTGCAGCCAGCTATCTCGTCCCTCGTTCCACCGTCAGCTATGCTAGGGAAGAAATG
Organism: Hetaerina americana; assembly: GCF_022747635.1. Classification (NCBI taxonomy): domain Eukaryota; kingdom Metazoa; phylum Arthropoda; class Insecta; order Odonata; family Calopterygidae; genus Hetaerina; species Hetaerina americana. The sequence goes on along the minus strand of NW_027286719.1, from coordinate 8,809,411 downwards.
ATAATGCTCTTGTAATACAAAACGGTGCTTTTCTAAAATAAAATGTGCCGTGCTAAAAATAAGTAATTTTCATCAATTTCATCTTGAAAATTCCACAAATGCACTGATCTAACCATTTTCAGAGAATTTTCTACCTTATTTTAACTAAAAATTTAGCTTAGAATCTGCAATAAACACCTAAAATAGGATTAAATTGGTTTACTCAAAGCAGAAAATAAGAGAAATTCTCTAGGTGCCTTGTAATTTGGAGTCGAAAAAAGGGAAGATAGCAATAGAAAAATAAAGTTAGCTCGGTATTCTTTCTTGTGAAACTCCTCTTGAGTGTGTAAGACCACTATTTCTAGATTATTTTTACGAAAAACATACATTAGTAAGAAGAATATGAATTTATATGAATCTATTATAAAGGTAGATGTGAATAAACTGGAGGTCGAGCCTTGAGGCTTCCGGGTAAAATGTAACCTATTATCTGCGGAGTGTCCACAATCAATAGTGTGCTATGCCGAGATATTAGAATTAAACTAGACTAGTACTTCAACAATTTTAATTTTGTTTTTATTGACGTTACTCCTAGTAGTTTACTTTGAAATGTTGTTAATGGTGTCATTGACGCAAGTACGATGTTTGAAAGTTAATCAAGTCTTGGCTTTTAAAAAAATACTTGAATAAAGCTTTGAATGAAAACGTTGCAACTTTAGGTTTATCTTTTTAAACAGGATAGGATTATTGAATAATTACCCTTGTACATATTGGGTGGCTTTTCCGTTTGAAGGCATTGTCGTGCATGCCAATTGGGAAGACGACTGAGGGCTTCAGAAATGAAACGTTTAGATTGCAAAACCCCCCTCGACCGAATGGAAGCTTAAAATGTCCTTTTGAACTTGATATCTTTCGAAATAATTTGGGAATTATATGTACGAGGGTCATCCGGAAAGTAGTACCCGTTCGTGCCGCATGAAGTGCTGACGACGCGAGTAGCCGCTGGACGAGGTCAGATAGCTTCAGTGGCTTGTCTGCCTTCTCTGAGCCAAGTTGCGTGACGCTAGCATTGCCTGTGTTGTTTCTGTGATTGTTTACAATGTTTAAAAATATTGACAACGCCGCCAGTTGTGAAGTGAGGGCAGTGATTAAATTCCTCAATGCAAGAAACGTTCGCCCATGTGATATTCATCGCCAATTAAAGGAGGTGTATGGAGACAATGTAATGGACGAGTCGTCTGTTCGGCGGTGGTGTCGCAACTTCAACATGGGGAGGGGGAACACACACGACGATGAGCGTTCGGAGAGAACGTCTGTCATTACAGACCAACTGGTGAGCTCAGTTGACGAATTCGTGAGGAACGCACGGCGCGTCGCAATTGATGACATCTGTGAGCATTTTCCCAATGTTTCTCGAACAATTGTTCATGAAATTGTTAAACACCATCTGCATTATGCAAAAATTTGTGCAAGATGGGTCCCTCGCGTATCTCAATGAGCTGGCGGCGAAGGACTATGCAGCAGGAATACAGAAACTTGTCACACGTTATGACAAATGCCTTAATTTTCTTGGAGATTATGTTGAGAAGTAGTTTAAAGTATCCTCTTTCAAATAAAATTTTTTATGTTTGTTAATATTTACTTTTGTGTCTTTATTTCACGAACGGGTACTACTTTCCGGATGACCCTCGTATATGTAGTTTCTTGCTAATACTCGCCCCATTGATCAGAACTATATCATCTAATTGTTAGTTTGTATTTGGTACCGTAAATGACGTCATACCTTCCTTGAGTCACATAAACATTACGTATTACTCACTTCAGAGATACCATTAGATACGAGTAGGTAATCAATCGGTTGATCAATTGGGTTGATCGTCATCGACATGTAGACTATGGCTTTGCAATGTTCGAATAAGTGCTCGTATTGTGTTCATAACAGACCAATTTCGACCTGATATTTTATTCGATAAACTATGGAAATGGGTATCTCATTTCTAACCGCTGTCAGTGTTTTATTTACCTCGGTGACACGCAGCATAGCGGCCTATCTCTTTCCTCATCTCACGTCTTTTTACGAGTGGTCGATCGAAAAATCGATATTGATGATATTCACCATGCAAGCACAATTCCTCGGTGAATTTGTGAAATTAGTTGATATAAATGAAATCCATATTCGCTTGAAAAATGTAAATCATAGCCCTTTTTGGAATGGACATGTTATTAAAACCGGATATCATGGTATCCTTATTACTAAAATTCAGCATCCACCGAGGAATAGATGAAATGGGAGATAATCGGCGTTAGCATTGGTCTACTTTGGAGATAAAGTGTGAGTCAATTACCCATTGCATAGCCGCATCCCACTCCCAGTCACCTACACGTGTGTGTCCAGGTGGAGGGAGAAACTAAGAGTACACTCGGGTTGGAAGAAATAGCGCACCGCAAGCGGTTCGGTGGGATAGTGGAGTGAGGGGAAGAGCTACAGAATTTGAAAACGTTGCCGCCCTGTTACTCTCAACTCTTGATTCGCCCCGGCCCCCGAGAGGGTTTTAAGGTGGGCTTGCCGAGGGAGAGTCGTAAACCGCCACGAAGCGTCCGTCCGCCGCCCATCGCCCCATTCCCGGTGGCCTCCCCTGCGTGCCTGCACCACTCCCGGACAATGCCTTATGTCCTAAGCTGGAATGGGTCATCGAGATCTATTCATTTATTTTCGAGATGCCGAGAGAATTATTAAGACAGGTCTCCATCCACGAGTCAGAAGAACCGGATAAAATAAGAGAAATAGATTCTAGCGCTGACGTACGCAAGAAATAGTTCTTCTGAGTATTTTTATTGCACCTAAACCAGTGTCAACTGCCAATGAAATTTAAATAAAGAAGACGTAGCGTCATTTATCCCTGATATTACGTTCATATCACTTTGAACCTCAACTACCTGGGTTCGCTGATATCCTTCTACCTACAAGGAGTGAATAGGATCTATTCAATCCCACTTAGAATCTAACCATAAACACAGTAATCAACCTGAAGGTCGGTTTGATAGGTGATGGTAGAGTTCACCCAGTACTAAGCCCGACGGCGTGTGAAATTCACACATCAGGGTAGGGGGGCCAGTTCCTTTCCCTATGCCGGTTATGGTTTCCCAGGAAGACCTGGTACCCGAAAAATCACATAGCTTGGGTGGAGGTGCAGGTGCCCAGAGTGCCTTGCCCGGGAATCGAACCCGGGCCCCTCCGGTCAGTCCAACGCTCTGCCCCCTGGACTACCGCGACCCACTTAGAATCTAAATACATTGTGAAATGAGACATAATTTTAGATCGTTATTATGTGTATTGTCCGTAAGTCGGCTTGGAAGGTGAAAAAAGGCCCACAGAAGTACGATATATCAAACCCGCGCATTCATAATTAATTGGGAAGCCATTCCCGTTCCTTGTCTCACCTCCGGATCTCCAGGAATTCCTACGTGCTTTCTAGTCAGCCGGGCGGTCTGGGTTTTGACAGGATAGGCCAGATGTGTCAACACTTGATTGGAGCCTCGAAGTCTGCAGCCGAAATTCATCTCCACGAGTTACCAACTACCGCTGTTTAATTTATGCATTCATTACCTCACATCATTATAAAATTTCATCGATCCTACTACCGGCGGTAATTCATTTACACTTGCCTCTATGATAAACCAGTGAGTGATAGGTGCCTATGCCATCCGTATTTCACCTCGTTTCGGTCGCGGTAACCTGTTTAAGTATAGGTTCACATCCGCTGCACACCCAGCCTCTCTATTTTCTCCTCAAAGGGTGGGAAATGCTTTCACTGCCGAAGCATTCTTTTTCGACCCTTTGTCTTCATTTCACGGGAATTTAAAGTGGAATCGTTAAAAGTAAAACGCCGCTTCTTCCCCTCTTGATATTCGTCTTCACGGTTGTCTTTATATGGTGATGTTACATCATTGGGTCCTTGTTTGTTCTCAAAAGAACGTCGCAGTGCTCCATCCCGTCCCTTCAGTAAACTAGACCACCTTTTGAAGAGGAACCTGTACATTGACGCGAAAGGGTCGTTGCAATGGTTTTCATGCAGTCATTCCAGCCATCATAATTTGCCTTAGCTCTTCTTTTACAACGCAGGCTCTTTTTCTATTATGGCTCCCGAAGGCTTTTAAGCTAAAGTTTCTGCGTCACGGTTAACACCGCGCGAAAAGAAATGATCAATTGTGTACCTTCCAAAGAGTATGGAAGGATACTACGCCGAACACATACCGAGGCAGATTATATGCAGCACTGATGGCAGAGAAATGGCCTCCACGTGAGTGGGAGCGCGTAAAGGGAGGCCGGTTTCCCGTTGGAATGAAGGGACTGTTCTCCTTAATTCCATCGTTTAATAGGCTATAATGCGGGAGTGTTAGGGACAAACTCCTTTGGAACTATTGCTTATACTTTATAAGGCAGTTAAAAGTAGGCTTTAAACTATAAATTGTTTTCAAAAATGACTCAAGCATTCCGTTAATGGAATGTGTTTTAGCGATACTGCTCATGTTGGAAATTTAACGGAATTCAATGCAATATTTTGTTAAATTCCAAAGGCCAATTTTACGTTGGCTTACATCCTTAATATTATATTGATTATTAAATGTCATAGAATTACGTTTTTCAGGATTTCAAAAGTACTCCGGTTCGAGATTTCCAGAATGTATAGGTAGATTCCGCCGGTAATGTAAATTGTGAGATCACAAAACTCTTACATTTATGAGTATTCTACTTTGAATAATGAAGAAATATTTTTTAACTCTTACAATGTTAGGAAACACATTTTCAAATACTGGCCAACTGTCAGATTCTTATAATCTTTCCATTCCATATAATCTTGCCATTTGCAATCTACAATTAAAAGTGTACTCGGCACTTATTTAATGGAAATCCATAGGGAGTCTCTGGCGAGTTGGAAGAGATCTTACGCATCCAGAGCTGCCTCATGACGACTTTTTTGTATTGTCTTGCAACACTCTGCCGCTTTCACCCTGAGGTAATTTAAAGTATGTATTATAAATGAAGTACTATAGTATAAGCAGTGCTTTATTAGCATATATTATATTTTTCTGTCATTTTGTGTAATAATAGCAAAATTTTGAAAAATAAAATCGCGTAGAAAATTAATTCGGGGTAAAAATTTATTGTGTAATGACTTATGCGAAAGTTACATGCGGTAACTGCCGTCCGAAATTAGGTTATGTTTTAATATCTAAGACTATTCCAGTCTTGACAAATGTAATGAAATGTTTGAACGAGGATCAAACATCCATCAGCATTTAATTATTGTAACTTTGGCACTATATTGGTAGTTTTTTATCAGATTTTACTTGAAAAATTCTACGTCTTTTTCCCTTTTGATTCGAGATAAATATAAATATAATGCATAAAATATGTATAAAATTTATAAACATTTCGTAAATATGTGTATAAATTCAGAATGGTTTTTTACTTGTTCAAGGATTTCTTCAAATGTTTTTTTTAATTACCATAAATCCATCAAGAGTCAATAGTGATGAGAATGCATGCATGAGCTCGCCATTGCCTTTGGTTGCCGTTAAGGTCGCGTAGTGACCCGGTTCTAATGAACGATTGGTGACGTCATAGGTGTAGGAAGCATTGATCGGTCCTCGGATAGGTGGCCAAGATATCACTCAATGCGACAACATCTTGACGTTAGTCGGCCACCTAGACAAGGTGATAAAGTGTCCTTTTACACCGTGTTACGCCCGTCTGCCGCCAATGTATTGCCCCAGTTCCAGCCGAATTGAACGCCATGCATCGGGGATAGGGAGTTGGAGAGAGAGGGAGTTAGGGGCAGACTGGGCCGTTTACCTTTGACCACCCACCTCTGCCGAAGTTTTTGCCTCACGTTTAAATTTTACCACTCCGGGATGGAGGAGTTGGCATTTCGCGGTGGGCTCGGGTTGGCGGGACAGGGTGGGAATGGCCCGAGTTTCGAAGGAAGGGGTGTAGGGATGGGGTCGGTGTTGGACTGCACTTTGGAGGGAGGTGGACCCGTGGTAGCTCTTTTGAAGGGAGCACAGGTCAAGCACTCCCTCGTCACAAGTGGAGCAAAATGTTGCGGTCGTCCATATGCAATTTTCCAACAAACGTGAGCATGTGGTGAAATTGTTTATTTGCGCAAAACCTGTCATTGGATTTTATCGAGTAGTTACCGATTACTTATAGTAAATAATTTCCGATAAACATTTTAAAGATATTTTATTGCAATTAAAAACCTGGATATAAACGAAGGGGTATCTTAAACTTATATTGTTCACTAAAAATCTGTGTAAAAATTAATTTTCAATTTTTAATTATTAAGACTATTACATGAGAGAACTACAGGGCCACCAACCATGGTAATACTCTTCTCCCAGCGTTTCTTTAACTTCAGAAGGCCGTCGTTGTAGAAGTCGGTAGATTGCGTCAAAGATCATTGTTCCATTTCTTGAATGACGTCATTTGTGTATTTTTCAAATCTCCAGCTCTGCGATCGTTTTTTTAGTTCTGGGAATGAAAAAAGTCAATTGGGGGAAAATGGGGAGAATAAGGAGGATGTGGCAAAATGTCAAAGCCACATTGCTTTGATTGCTGGCGGTGTTTGCCCCTGACGAGGAGGAACCCGGCGTGCTGACGCCATTGACATGTACCATTCTTCATAAATAATAGTCCACATCCTCGTCACTAAGATCAGTCTCCTTCATGATCGTTTGGATGGTCGCTCTCCCGTCTAATTGGATCAAGTCCTCCATTCCCTTCACTATGGCAGCAGCGTCCGTGAGTGTTCATCTTCCGTTTCTCGGATTGTCGGCAAGCGAGATGGGGCTAGTTTGGAAATTCGTTTTTCTCCTCACAACTGTGTAATATGGCGGGCTACCATTTCCATAAAAATCCTTCATTGCGTTTACAATTTAGAATATCATGTGCATAAGGGTCAATTTAAATACTACATAAATTTTTTCCACTTCTCCCGGCTTTTTCATAGTAATCAAACTTCAAAATAATATGCTCACATTCAAATTTTCCAAACGGAGAAACACATTTATACGTATTGTGTATACCCTTCAATAATATTTATTTCTCTTTTTCATAAACCTATATTCGAATAAATATATAAAAAAAAAACCCGAAGGTCAGTTTGGTAGTTCACCCAGTACTAAGCCCGACGGCGTGTGAAATTCACACATCAGGGTAGGGGGCCAGTTCCTTTCCCTGTGCCGGTTATAGTTTCCCAAGAAGACCTGATACCCGAAAAATCACATAGCTTGGGTGGAGCTGCAGGTGCTCAGGGAATCGAACCCGGGACCCTCCGGTCAGTAGTCCAAAACTCTACCCCCCGGACTACCACGTATATATATATATATTTATGTATGTGTATATATACATTGGTAATTCTATATCTTCCGATGAAGACGGGGCAGAATTCCGTCGAAATTATCAAGAAATAACGTGTGAGTGATATTTTTATGTTTCTATATTGTTTGTTGCTGTCAAATTTATTATATGTAAAGATATATATATATATATATATATATATATATATATATATATATATATATATATATATGTATATATGTATCTATAATATATAAAAACCATAAACCCAGTAATCAACCCGAAGGTCGGTTTGGTTGGACATGATAGAGTTATTTCACCCAGTACTATGCCCAACGACTTGTGAACTTCACAAATAAGCAGGGTAGGGGGAACCAGCTCCTTTCCCTGTACCGGTTATGGTTTCCCAGGAAGATCTGGTACCCAAAAATCACAAAGCTTGGGCTCCGCGACTTCATCTCGGAATAAACTTCAAATTGAGCGTGAATTGCCATCCTTAAACCTCTAAATATAAATTCTCGCTCGCCGTCACATATGTGACACTCAAATTGAAATAATGAAGAGACAAAGTTATGCGTAGCGAAACTTTTTGCAGTTCGTATGAAGGATTGCGTGCGTGGCAAGATTGTTAAGTAAGTGTAGAAGTAAGAGTAAGTTCATCCACTTTTCCTGCCTCCATAGGATTTCTTCCGAAAAACCCCTCTCTTCGCCCACCATACCAAGTACTTCCTCATTTGTATTCTCCTCTGTCCATATCACCTTCTCCATTCTTCTCCACACCCACATTTCAAAAGCCTCCAATCTACGTCTATCCTCCTGCTTCAATGACCACGTTTCCGCGCCGTACATAGCTACGCTCCATATCAAAGTTTTTGCGAGTCTTTTCTTAATATCCTTACTCAACGTCCCTCTCATCAATTCCCTCCTCCTTGTGAAAGCCTCTTTGCCTAGCGCAATTCTTCTCCTTACGTCCCTACTACTTTGACCGTGTTGGTCCAAAACACTTCCGAGATACGTAAACTGTTCTACCTGCTCTAGTTTTTTCCCTTCTATTTTAATATTCAGCTTAGCCTTATTCTTTCTAGAAAATCGCATAACCTTTGTTTTATTAATATTGATTTTCATCCCATACCTGTCGCACTGAATTTCCAATTCACTAAGTAATGCTTGCAAACCCTTGGCAGACTGACAAACTAAAGCTTGGTCATTAGCAAACCTAACTGATTTTACTAATTCCCCGCCCACTTTCATTCCTACCTCCATTTCTTCCCATGCCTCTTTGATCATTTCCTCTACATACAGGTTGAACAGCAACGGTGATAATGGGCAACCCTGCCTTACACCTCTTCCTAACACTGCCAATCCGGACTCCCCGTTCCCCACCCGCACCTGAGCAGTCTGAGACATGTACAGGTTGCGGATTAGCCTCCTTTCTCTCCAATCTATACCTATTTTCTGCAATATACTCATCAGTTTTTCCCAATTCACTCTATCAAACGCTTTTTCCAAATCTACAAAACAGGCAAATACCTCCTGGTTGTGTTCTATACTCCTCTCGATAAAAATTCTCATTGCTGCAATGACATCTCGCGTACCTCTTCCCTTCCTAAACCCAAACTGATTATCCCCTAAGTAATCATTTACCCTACTCTCTTTCCTTTGTTTATGGTCCTGAGAACAACTTTAGCCGCGTGTGATATCAAAACTTATCGTCTTGTAGTCCTCACATGATGTAGCTTGTACCTTTTTCGAGATAGGAACTAAAACTGATCTCACAAAGTCTTCCGGCCAAATTCCTTCCTCATAAATACTACAAATCAGCTCATATAGCCTCTTCCTCCCACATTTTCCTAAACATTTCAATAGTTCCACGGGAATGTAATCCACCCCCACGGCCTTGTTTAGTTTCATCTCCCTTAATGCCCTTTCGATCTCATTGTCTAGTATGCCTGGACCTAAGCTGTCTTCCTCTACGTCATTTTCTTTTTTAATGTCTAAGTTTGTTGGTCTAAGTTCTTTACTATACAGTTCTTCTATATACTCCTTCCATCTCTCTTGTATCTTTCCTGCGTCATCTATTACCTTACCCGCCTTATCTCTAACTGTTAGCATAGATCTTCCTTTCTTTCTTCCCGATAACGATTTAACTTTGCTGTACAGCGCACCAATTTCACCCTTCCTCTGCAGAATTTCCATATCCTCGCACTGCGTTTTCCACCATGCTTTTTTTGCTTTTTTTGTTGCCCGCCTCAATTTATTGTTCTATTCTTTGTACTTCATTTTGCCTAACTCTGTATTTACATTCTTCCATTTTCGCCGCTTATCCATCTTTGTAATCATCTCATCCGCGATCCATGGTTTCCTAGTCCTTTTAGCGTTAACGGTTCCAATAGTGTCTTTTGCGGCTTTAGACAACCCTCTCTTGAAACTTTCCCATTTTTCTTCGATAGTACTTAGCTGTTTACCATTCTCCATGATTCCTTCTACCGCCTGTTTGTATTCCTTCCTTTTCAAACCATTTAATGCTTCTACATTCCATTTTCTACATCGCCGACCCTGGATTATCTTTTTGAAACGGACGCTACATTTCATAACAACTAAATTGTGGTCAGAGTCGGCATCCGCTCCCGGGAAGCCGTGTGAATTTATCGCGCTGTTCCTAAACCTGTGTCTAACCAAGGTGTAATGTAGGTGATACCTTTCTGAGTCACCTGGCATTTTCCATGTATACCTGCGTCTTTTGTGGTGCCTAAATCAAGTCTTGGTGAGGACTAACCCCTATCTCCTGCAGAACTCAACTGCTTTCTCCCCGCGGTCATTCCTCGTGCCTAATCCGTAGTCCCCGACCTCATCACCATCTCTTCCTTCACCTACCGTCGCATTTCAGTACCCCATCACTATCAAATGTTTCCCTGCAGGAACACACGCGATTATGTCTTCTACCTGATCGTTTATCCTATCGACCTCTTCTTCCTTATGGTTGCTCGGTGGCATGTATACCTGAATAATAACCAAGTTCGTCGGTTCTGCTTTAATGTCTACTAGAAATATGAGAACCGTTACCTGCTCTATGTTGACTACGCTTCTTTCTACTTATTCATTTAATACTATGATACCCCACGTTGGCTCTCGTCCCCCCCTGCTGTATATTATTCTATACTGAAAAATAGCAGTAAATTCTAATATACTCAATAACACACGACTTTAGCTCAAACCACCCAAAGAGACAGGATCAACCTCACATCTACATTTCCCTTTCCCCTCATCCCACAGGTACTTGGGAGTGGTCGGTGTGACTCCCTTGCACCATGCCCACCAAGCGGCCCAGCCGTATGGAGGCAGCACCCAGCTGCAGGCTCACCCAGCGGCGACCCCGGACGGAGAGCGGTTGCAACCCCAGCGTCCCCCGGTCGAGATCCCTTCGGACATCCTGCTCAATCCGCTGCAGGAGCGTGAGGAATCCGAGGCAAGGGCCGTCTGCAGCTCCTTGCCCGGCCTCGTGGCGCAGCAGATCGAGGTGTGCCTCAAGCACCCAGACACCATTCGATCGGTGTCGGATGGGGCGCGCCGCGGCATCCAAGAGTGTCAGTACCAGTTCCGGAACGAGCGTTGGAACTGCACGACGAGGAACGACGAGCAGAGCGTATTTGGATACATCCTGGAGAGGGGTGAGTGGCTCATGCGTATTGAATGCTAGTGGTAGTAATCAGGGGAAGCGACCGACAGCTAACGTCATTTGCGCCATTAGGGATGGAGAGTTGAGGATGAAAGGTGGAGAGAAACCCAGCGTCGGCAATAGCATACTCTTAACGGAAGGGGCCAAGGGGTGTGCTTAACGTCCCATTCGACGGACGGTGCTTAACGTCCCATTCACTCAAGGTGCCCTCCGCAAAGCACCTCAAGTAGGGATGTGGATACCACTACCTGAAAAATATCTGCCGCCACCGGAATTCGGACCCCGGCCTTCTGAGTGGAAAGCCAGCACGTTAGTCACCGCACCATCTCGAGTCCCTGTGCTTAATGTTTTACGTTTTTTCGTGATGCCTTTTTGAATCGCCGTAGCTAGTGAGTGTATTGACTCCCAAACATTTCTGACTGGGGGCTCCCATTAACCTTCATACTATACGAGCGTTTACCAAAATTACATTTTTTGGAGATCAAGTAAGTAATCCCAATGAATGAAGGATTACGATTATTTGAGAGCACCCTAACGATTGAAATATTCTTGTTAAATCAATATCAGTTTTAAGTCAGTGTCGTAATGTTAAATATAGAAATCAATATTTGTGTTTTGTTCGAAAAATTTTTAGGTACATATTTGATGAGAAACCTTTGGGTATTAGAAGTAAAAAGTGGATTTTCAAGGTCAAGGAAGAGTACCAGGAATTGATTTAACGTCAAAAAATGAAATATTCATGCTTTCCTTAGTACACTTCTTTTGGCGTCTCCTATCACGTATTATTATGCCTCCACACGGCTCACAGTTAAGGTTTCACTCACAAGAGTCCAGTGTTTCTCACTCGGTGATTAACGAGGCAGCAGTGCCACGAGGAATCGCGGGTATCCGTGTGATTGGATTTTAAGGCTAAAATTTTTACAAACCTAATTGTTCAATACATTTGAGCGTAAAGCTTTTTGGAGATAATTAAGTTTTATCCAGTCGTTCACTTGTGTCTTTATTTGTACTTTCTCTTTGCTGGTGGAAAATAAATTCTCCACGGTCCAGTAAAGATCAAGAAACTCTGGTAAGGCCCCGGATATATAAACGATAATGTTACATAATTAGAACATTTATTAATTCATAATTATTGATTCATCCATTGCTTAATCAATTGAATCACTATTAGCAGAGATGTCAATTAGTGAATTACTCAGTCAATTTATTTACTATTAATGAATTCATTAATGGATTATTCATCAATTTATAATGAATGCATTATGCTCTTGTGTTGTATAGGCTGTACCCATCCAAAATATACCTTAACCGGTAGAATACCGATAGTAATAATTGGAGCAGGTGTTAGAATATGTATGCGTTGCTTGACCGTATTAAAGCTGCTAATGCGACTTATAATCCGGGCGAAATTCGATGGATATTTAGTAACACGATTTTATAAATGCTATTTTTGACATTCCTCATGTAAATAAGTATGCTCTCTGGATATTCGAGCGGGAAATATTTCAGAAAATCGATATTAAATCCACATTCCAAACTTTATCTAAATGGAGCTTAGAGTATCAATGTTATACGCTCTTTTCATGGACGCAAATTTAATGATTCTAATGTACTTTAACGGTATTATCTAATTTTCATTCTTGTACCACGAGGCATTTTCTATTTTCCAGGGAATGCCATATGGTATTTCATTCGCATTCTTTTTCATAGTAATTGTGATGATAGGAAAACATGTGTTTGAGGCAGACATCCACATAAAAGCTGGGTTAACTGCAGGGGTAAGCCACGACTATCTTTTGTCCATTAATACTTTTTGCATGATTGCAATAGGTGGAGGGTAGATTAGGATAAACCCAAAGGAAATGTAGTGCTGTATTTTTTGTTCCTCCTCAAATATTTGTGATTGTTTTCATAATTACGTATTGCGTTACCATAGCCATACCGTTGGAACACATTGGAGATGTTGCAATCTCAATTACTCGCCTATTTCTCTTCGGAGTCACACGGAAATTTTAAACATAGAAATCCATCCTTTCCATGAAACTTTAACCCCTACGCTACGCTATAAAGTTGTTAAAGATTATCGTACAAAATTCGTAGCTGGATAATGGTTCTTGTCACACCCCTCGTTCTGCGCGGGTCCTGTTGCTCACATGAGAGAATATTAGTTTAATAAAAGGCAATAACTGTAAACATAACAAATAAAATCTTAAGAATGATAAATATCAACGTTGAAGAATACTGATTCTGCTGTATCAATCATTTATCCCCTCACCAATTTCCTCTGCCATCTGTCACAAACCTGTTGTATGCTGCTGTTATACGTGTCACTATAAATTGGCAATCCTGCTGTATGTGCACAATTTTTACTAAATAAATAAATAAAAACCGTTCGTTTGTTCGATCGATCGTTCGAATAAAATGCGTACACTGTGCAGAATAATTTCCGTTGCGCATCGCTCTGTAATTGATTTCGTAAGTCCTCATAAAGCGTAATCTTTGAAATGATTTCACGGGAAATCTCTCTCGCGGTAAACCGACGACATACCCTGCTACTGTAACCTTCTTTCTGAAAGTGAGGTCATCATTGTATATATTTTCCAACAATTCCATGATTGCATTGCGTGATTGAAAAAATATTATAAGAAAAATCAGTCAGTATATATCTGTTTGTCTCTCTTTTCTAGGAAACTTAAATTAATTTTATCCGTCGTTTCGTATTTTTCGTGGTTTCTATATGACAGCAAGCATTTTCTTCGCGTATAAAGGCAATCATTTGAAAATGTTAAAATCCACTGCGCGTTGTCATTGACAGAGGATCCGAAATTATGGTACTTTAGTATTAATCTCAAATATTTTGGAGAATACTACCTTGATCAAAAAGTTCCCGGAATAACCACCGTGTGGCGCTCCCATCGTTCCGATTTGAGTTCTGTTTTTTTTGTTAAATTGGTACATCTGTTGTTGATATTCCCTTTAAATCTTAGTGTCATAACTTGACATTTGCAAAAGTTACGTAGCCAAGAGTACATCTATCTCTGTGTGTGTTGGCGATTTTTTACAATTTCAGAAATGGATTTAAATTTGCAACAACGAACTTGTATTAAATTTTGCGTAAAAAACGGATTTAGTGGCGCACGGACGTTGGAAATGTTGGAAAAGTGTTTCGGCAACGATTCTCTAAAAAAAACGGTCGTTTACCAGTGGCACGAGCGGTTCAGAAGTGGTCGTGAGTCAATCGAAGATGATGAACGCAGTGGCAGACCATCGACATCGAAAGTCGGTGAAAAAATTGATAAAGTGAAAGAAATGTTGGTCAATAACCGCAAATTAACCATCAGAGAAATAGCGGAGGACTTGAACATTGCCTATGGATCCGCCCAAGACATTGTGGTTAATGATTTGGGTATCCGTCGTGTAGCAGCAAAGTTGGTGCCAAAAGACCTCAATTTCATGCAAAAAAGAGACCGTGTTGACGTCGCAAAAGGCATGATTTGCGAGGCTGAATCCGATCCCACATTCATCAAAAGGATCATTACTGGAGACGAGACGTGGGTTTATGAGTACGACACGCAATCCAGACATCAGGCAAGTGAATGGCGTTCACCAAATGAGCCGAGACCAAAAAAACCACGTCGTTTTCAGTCAAAAAAGAAGGCAATGCTGACGGTTTTCATGGATTACAACGGTGTAGTGCATCATGAATTTTTGCCAGAAGGCCAGACAGTAAACAAAGAGTATTATTTGGGCGTTATGAGACGTTTGCGTGAAGCAATTCGCCGAAAGAGACCAGAAATGTGGGCAGAAAACTCGTGGATTTTGCACCATGATAACGCACCGTCGCACAGTGCTATCATTATTCGTAATTTTTTGACGAAAAATGCAACAAATACCATCCAACAGCCACCGAATTCACCTGATTTGGCTCCCTGTGACTTCTTTCTGTTCAATCGAGTTAAAAAACCATTACGGGGAACGCGTTTTAGCAGCCGAGAGGAAGTAATGGAAAAATCGCAGGAAGCACTGATGGACATACCGAAAACCGAATATAAAAAATGTTTCGAGGATTGGATCAAGCGCTGGCATAAGTGTGTTGCAGTCGATGGGGATTACTTTGAAGGGGACAATATAGATTTAGATGAATAAACTTGTATTTTTAATTTTCTGAATAAATTCCGGGAAATTTTTGATCAAGGTAGTATTTTCACTGAATTGCTATCAGTATGTGAGACTAAATTTCTAATTCATCGTTGATAAACTGTAGACTTTTGCTATGAGATGCATGGAACTTTAAAGCGGTAGCTTCCAGCAGACGTCGATATGGGCTGTATCAATTTGCAATTCAAAAACAGGAAATAATATTTTGCGCTGCCCATGCCATTGAGTATGTGGGCCAAGAAGGTAATTGTGTATTCATGCTTATATATCACAAGTGCACGTTAACTCAGAAGCCTATATGATTGCTCGAAATGCAATTAAACCTGCGTCCCAACTCATCAGATAGGCGTCTATATTTCTCAAATTTATGGATGGCATCATATTGAAGGGTGTTCAAACTTGTAAGGCATTAAGAGGGCAAATTTAGGTACTTATATCCGCCCCCGGATTTAGGATACAAGAAGTGTGCCCGCTAATACGCTGTATTTCGACCCCATAACTCCAATTGCTAGAAGCGGGGCAACTGGCATAGGAATAATCGCAATGGTGGGAGTATATTACATCATGTAAGTCACAATAGTATTTATTATTTATTTGAGAGACTACACTTACTTTTTCTCATTTTTCTCGCCACTCATAGGCAAACGAAATTTGGCGTCTACCATATGAATGTAGTTTTATTCTTATAATAACTTTATTCTGTCAATTTTTGCTAGTTTCGATATAGATCTTTTAAATGTAGAGGTATGGATATAGTTCTTTGTGTGGTGCTTCACTTCATGATTGAGAACATCGTTTTTTTAAGGAATTCTGCATACTACTACTCTCGCATATTTTCGCAGAATACCGCCGTGATTGTAGCATTGCCTCGTTTGTGTGCACATTACAACTTGTTTTGGTATGCAAACTTTACGGAAAGCTCGTATAACCTTCAAGCATAATGTTGTGAGTAGAGAATGTAAGCATTTAGTAATGTCCTTAGTAAAAATATAGCAGTGTACATAAATGCTAGTGGGTATTCGTAGGTGGGTATCTTTGGCAAAAGGGGTCGCCGTTTCACTACATAGGAAAATCCCAAAAGTAATAAAACCAACAGTTAAAACATTGATTGTATCGTAAAATTTTCATTGTTACTAAGCTTAACTTAAAACATATGAAACTTTTAGCTTTAAAAGTAAGAATTAATATAAATGAACTACACACGACACAATACATATCATAAAACAATCGATGACTAGGATTAATGACCGAAAAATCTACCTGGAATAAAATACAATACAATAAGATAATAAGTATGAAGTTTTTGATACGAAATAGTATCTGGCCTGATCAATAAAAGCAAAATAATGTATAGCCACATATAGTCGGGTAAGAAAAAATGAATATGAAACTAGTAAAAAAAATCGCTTGAGTCAATAAATTAGAAAAAAATTATTGGCTAGAAAGAAACGAAAAATTTCAGTATAAAACTGTCGAATGAACTGTAAAGTATACTTAGAATTACACAAAAACGGTTACGCGGTTACAGAAATGTTTGCGCAAGTTGTCTCAAATATCAACATATAATCATTCGAACATCACCTGTTGATATCATATCCGTGCTACGTATAAACATAGCAGTACTTTTTCGTCCGCTTTCTAAAAATAAGCTGCTTTTCATCAGGTATTTTACAATAAGGCACCTAAAAGCATGCTCCCTAATGCCTAACCAGTATAGAAGCAACCTAAGAAGAGGTCAGGGCAAGAAGTGTAAAGTATATGCTAATGCCCATTTTATATATATATATACCGTCGCGGTATGTGTATGTAAATGTGTATATATATGCACATATATGTGTGTGTGTGTGTGTATATATATATATGCATGCATGTGTGTGTGTGGGTCGCGGTAGTCTATGGGTGGATCGTTGGACTACTGACCGGAGGGCCCGGGTGAGATTCCCGGGCAACCCTCTGTGGATAGCTGCAGTTCCACCAAAGCTTTATGACTTTTCGGGCACCAGATCTTCCTGGGAAACCATAATCGGTGCAGGGAAAAAAACTGGCCCCCCTACCCTGATATGCGACTTTCACAAGTCATCGATCTTAGTACTAGGTTAAGTCTACCATCACCTACCAACCCGACTCTCGGGTTGATAGGTGATGGTATATTATGTATATATATATATTTATTTTTTTATTTATTTATTTATATATATATATATACGATATATTTATTTATTTATCTTGTAAATAATATTTTACACATGTAGAAAACACCTGAACCGACCCTTAGCGCGACTAATATGCACATTGCTCAATGAGGTTCAGGTTTTGGTTTTAATTCCACGATCCTTATGCGGTTTTAGGTAAAATAATCACTGTCAAACATCCATTCGCCCTACCCCTCGCCCGATGAAGACTTTTTGCTTCCCCGGTGGTAGGATGGCGCCAGCGGCGGCGGGCTGTTTGCTAATTGCCCGTCGGGGGCGGGTAATGGGGGCTTGATTGGTGGGCCACAATTTGTCACCCTGGCTCGCGAGCGTTGGCCGTGCACTCGAGAGCGTTTCCGGGGCAACCTTCGTATCCATTTCTCTCTCTTGAATGCGACACTCGCATCGTATTTATAGCTTTCTCTGTTAAAAGATAGAGACGCATTTTAATTCCTTAACCACCCTCTTAAGAGGACGTCTGTCGGGAGTCTAAGATTTTAAACCATGCGTGTTTGATTTTAGTTCTCAAACTTGATGCATCTTTTACATGATTCTCTCTCTTGGTCATGTCTATGAGTCATAAATGCCTCTTTCTTATCAAAAATATGATTAGTACCTTATATCAGCACGTCACCCTGTTGTTCATTTTCCTATCTAAAAATCGTGATTTTTCCAAAACAACCAGAAAAATTGAGTTAACGACAGGAAATGACACGTCAGTTAGCTCAAGCGTGTGTGTATGCCCCCTGATGTGCACTTAAAATACGATAATTTTACAGCGTAGAAACGATTCACTAAGACCGGAATTCGAGCTCAGATCTCTCAATATCAGGCCTAGTGATTTCGTCACTCTTAACGAGTCAAATCATACAATGTGTCTACAGCGCTCGACCGAATGTATAGGGAATATGTTTTGAATCGTAGCCTAGACGAATAGTTTTAATTGTGAATTCTCGCATTTCAATTTATAAATAATGCATGTAAATTCTTCTGAATATCTTGCAGGTCGCAAAAAATTTAAGGTAATTTACATCTTGTGTGAGAAACATTCTGAAGAAGGTAATTATTCCAATAAATGTTTTCAAAGAGGTTTCCGGGACATTTGCTTCGGGGAAGAAATTGCATATCATGACAAGAGCAACCTCCACTCAATCTCCCTTCTAATTTCATTACTGGAGTCATATTGCGTCATATCCAGACAGTTTCCATATCAAACTATTTTTGTAATAGCTTAAAGCTTAACAGTCTCTTAAAAGTATTAAATGAATGATAATAATTATGGGAGTTAATTGTTGACCTTGAGAAAGAAAACGCTAAAGATATCAGATGGTATAAATAAATTTAAAGATGCGGAAATTCTTCAAGGAATTAGTCCCAAATCATTAAAAATTCAACTGTTGCTCCTTAACGATTTTAGAGGAATGCTCAAGGAACATCAGTTACACGCAGTCTTTGAAGACAAGCCCAGCCTTCACTGAGACCCTCGGGAGAGGGGTAAAAGAATCCAGGTTACTATAAGTAGTAACATTCTTTTCCAAATATAAAATTTGGAAAAGAAAATTTAACCAAGAAAAGGTGTGCTTAGGATTCAATGAGCCAAACTGCGCACCTCGTTTAAAATTTAAGCGCCGAATCTAAGGACTCAAATATATTTTGTCTAATTTCTATAAAAGAGTGTAACCTCAACCAATTCAATGCCGCAACAGGAAAGAGAGTGGAGGGCATCTACCTGTTCATCTTCAGCTAAAATAATATTTTTATATTTAAAAAAAATGTCTTTATAGTGGTCCACAGGAGGGGATTTTCCGTATTTAAATTCTATTATTCTTGCAAGACATAACCAACAACGCCACAAATTCATCGAGATTTTTGGCGAAAAGAGAAAAGTATTCACGAGGGAGACGAGGAAGAATCCGTCTCCCATTTGGAGTCACCACCCTGGTCCATGGTTGTTTCTTGGGCATAGATTCAAAAATACCTTAGACGAAGTGATGCGGTAAATTTTCACTCTCAGAAAAAATTCATAAAAGAAAGCTTGCCACTGAAAATTATTCACCCCCGCCTGGTCGTTCTCTTCGTAATGGCAACTCGCTAAAATTTTTATTCACTTGGAGTGGGGCCGAGCGTTCTTCCAAGTGAATGTTTTTCCTCCACGCGGTAAACAATTCCCTGGATTTCGACAATATTTCTCCGCTGTCATTCGGCATTGTTTCCCTCGGTGAAAAAATATGACATCTGTCACCATATATATTTACCGAAGCGACAGAACCTATGGGACACCCCGTTCACTTGTTCTAGGTTAGAGGTTGAGGGAGAGAAGTGAGCGCGGAGTCGGACTAGAAGAGAACGCCCTCCCGTTCTGTTTCCGAGTTAAAAGTCGGCGCTCTCAAATAAATATCCAGCGCAAGTGGGCGTTCCGGCGCTTGCGTGCGGTCCCACCGACACCTGTCCCACTCTCCGCGCGCCTCGGACGGAAATAGAAGCTACGCGCTCTTTCAAAACCGACTCGCGGACCTGATTTCGGAGTAGTCCCTCCCCCTTCCTGTTGGACCCAAAATACCCCAGCTGCCGCGCAGACTACATTTGATGTGGATGAGGGCATGGGTGGGAAGCGCTTCCGTTTCCCCTCTCATCCCTGGGGTCGCATTAAAATTGGCCAAGCGGGGGTGAGGGCTGGGCACTTGGGTCGTTCGTAAGGCACCGACTAATCCGCTGATTGTGTTCTGAAGGAAGCGTCCACCGAGGGAATCGGGAAGTCGATGGCGCGAAGAGGTGTCCGCGTGCTCGCCTGCCTTGGGTGCCCGGGGCGGGTGGGTGTGTGGGAGTTGGGCGGGAGCATCTCCGCGGTGAGAGGAGCGTGTCACAGGCTCGAAGGTTGGTGTTGGTGCGCGGCCAGCGAGCCGACAGCTGTTCCACCCGCGACAAAAGAAGTCTGGCGGCGGCCACCCCTGGAGCAACCAATAACAACATTGATCCGTTTGGCAGCCGTCCGTATTTGACAACTAAGTGTCGACCAGTGTGCTAAATTAATTTCTTCCTGGGGGAATGCGTCGATGTGAATTCCTATTGTATTTGCTTTGTTTAAACATTTTAATGTCGTTCTGTCTCTTAATTTAAAAGTGAGCTTTAGAAAGTTTTCTTCCTCCAAGTTTTTGATGAAGCTACGTGTAACGTGGTCCCTGAGGTAAAAATAACCAAGGTGAAACAGGAATAAAACGATTTATATTTCAGTGATTCTTCTTCCGTGTTGAGTAATGTATTTGTAGTATGTGTGTGGTTACATGTTATGTTTTGGATTTGGAGAAATATTCGTTTTATTTCATTCACTTCTTTAGCAATGGATTGCATTTTTAAGTATTCGGGTTTTCTCTACACAAACACAATCTGCTAAAAATTTATTAGTGAGTTTAGATAAAAGTAATTCTGGCTTCTAATTCAATTCTTCTGCGTTAAAAACTTATTATTTGCGATAGTACTTTAACTCACTCAGTCACTACAGGAAATCTCACAAAAACGAACCGAAACTTGTATGTTTGAGAATTGACTGAGGGTAAATTGATTTTGAGAATACGTTTTTAAAGCATCCATCCTATTTAAAGGTGTGCGGTATTTCGTAAATTTCCGCTTGCAGCCTCAATTGTGCATATTTTTCTGCCGACGTCCTTCTATTAATTTTTCGGTTTTGGGTAATTATTAGGCACTTAAAGGTAACCAGGGGAGAAGAATTAATTCCACATTAAATAATGTGTTATTGAGTGAAGTACGTAGTGATGCCACGGAAGATTTTTTTACAAGAATAAAAGGTCTCACTCTAGGAAATAAAACCCGCTGATCCACTTCAAATTTCATATATGTTACTGTTTAATTCGATGCGTCAATGTCTTATACTATTTAGGATCTATAATAAAGATACCAAATTCATAGTTACCCTCCTTCCAGCCTCCCTTCCTAATTTTTGACGCTTGACTTTGGGACCCACCTGAATTGGTGTAATGACTGACTTCCGACACCTCTAAATTGAGGTAAGTATCCTTAATTCCTTCGAATGCATCGGTTACAACTGAACGTCACCACCATCGAAATGAATCAAATTATGGCTTGTAAAGTTCGAGCCCTGATATGGACATGGTCAGCTGGAATTTCTGCATAGATTTTTAATGGTATTTGCTGCAAATAATTATGTTTGCAGTGAGGGTTACTTTTCGTACCCTATTTATGTCACTTGAACATGGTGAACACAAAATATTTGACCTGCCTTTAGGGCATATTGGCCATTTCCCGGACACCAGTTTTCCTCGCTGTCCCTCATTTGTTTTGTAAACTGCCTTTAACCCTTAAATATATTCCAAATAGATAACTATTACTTTATGTGTTCATCCTTTACGAAACTCGGAGTTTTTCTCACTTCACTTTGATCTGCATGATTAAGAGACCTTGATTGTTGTGATGCAGAACCATTGCCTTTAAGCTAATGCCATGGCGTAGAATATTCACGTGGCATATGCATCAAGAAAGGAAGGGGTTGCGGGATCCGTTGAGGTTACTCCATCGATTTCACTGGATTGCTGCATGACTGAAACTTTCACTAGGGGTTTTAAATGTTTTTTATTATCGGTGGATTTCCATACAAAATCCATCACTGTCAACTCAGCCTGAAAATGAACCCGATTTAAAACGTTAGTGCCTTGTTAAATCACGGAGTTTCATGAAATATTGTCTGAAAATCATTTTAGGAAGTTTATAGGATCAATATTGAAAGGTTTCCCACCCTTGTACGTGAAATTTTCATAATACCTGTACATCACCTTTCTATGCTCATCCAATCGTAAATATTACTTTCTTCGATGAAAGAAAAAGGTGCAACCTTCAGCACACATCGGCTCGAGATAGAAGGTATAAAATATCCGCAATGTATTTTCTTAAGTACACAATTTTCATATAATTAACTGTGTTAATTAATCGCAATGGCGT
Source organism: Hetaerina americana (assembly GCF_022747635.1). Taxonomy (NCBI): domain Eukaryota; kingdom Metazoa; phylum Arthropoda; class Insecta; order Odonata; family Calopterygidae; genus Hetaerina; species Hetaerina americana. The sequence continues at coordinate 8,787,072 of NW_027286719.1, read as the reverse complement.
CATTTACAGTGCACTCCTTCCACCCACCCCTTCATTTTCGAGGGAGGCAATGTTTGCGTCTTCTGAGTCTTGAGTATTTTATTTAACCGAGTCCGCTTTTAAATGCTCAAAGGTCGGGGTTTCTTTTTTACGCTCTCCGTGGCTCTAATGGAGCAAGTTAATTGGGGCAGTGAGTGGGACCTGGATTTCGGAAACAACCGCGACTATTTCCCCTCAGCGCATTACGAGCTGGCCGGGCTGGAGTGCGAAGCGCCCACTTGTGCCAAGGGCGGAGGTTTGAATGCACGAGCGTCCTCAGAGATCCACGTGGAGGGATGGGTCGTGACCTATGTTGTTGAATCAGATATTCTTTTATTTCCCTAAGTTCAAGATAAAATTAAATGGAAACTCTCTAGGTAAGGTAACCGATAAGGTTACGGATGTCACCTTCAAAATTATGCGACCATAGAAAAAATTTATTTCGCAGACAAAATAAAATAAATGTATTTACGATCATGTAAAATCATCATAATTTTAGGAATAAATTACATTTTCTATTACTCCCCCAAAATATGAATTGAAACATCTCTTAAGAGTGGTGCAAAAGTTTAAATTTACTAAGAAAAAAGAATATTTAACACATAATTGTTCATTCATCGGAAAAAATCTTTATTAAATAGCCTGCCTTGGTTATGTATGATGAGATATTCAAGAAGTAAAATCCTTCCAGCAATGTGTTTAATAGATTACGTCCAGAAAAGTGTACATTTGACAGAGGTACAGGGTCGCACCCAAAAGTGGTAGGACTGATTTTTTTACAAAAATTTTATTGACGATATACTTACATCGATTAAAAATCTTCATAGTATGCTCCTTGAGCTGCTACACACTTAGTATAACGTTGCTCCCATTCCCCGTTCGCCCGCCGTAAATTTTCTTTGGGGATGCCGTTGATGACCCTCGTCGAAGCCTCTTGAACGGCCTTTATCGAGTCAAAACGTCGTCCCTTGAGTTGTCTTTTCATCAGGGGGAAGAAGAAGAAGTCCGGTGGTGCCAGATCGGGAGAAAAGGGCGGGTGCGGCAACGTGGCAACGCCGTATTTGGCCAGGAGCTGTCTGACGACGAGCGCGCCATGGCACGGCGCGTTGTCATGATGAAGCACCCAGCAGTTTGCGATGGCCGGTCGGACTCTTTTCAAGCGTTCTCGGAGGCGGGTGAGCACCTGCACGTAAAAGTTCGCATTCGCAGTCTCCCCTGGTGGGACAAACTCCTTGTGAACCACTCCATGACGGTCGAAAAACACAATCAACATCGTTTTGATTTCCTCATGCGAGCCTTTTTTGGACGTGGGGACGCGGAAGTGTGCCATTCCGCGGATTGTCTTTTCGTTTCGGGGTCATATTGAAAAACCGATGTTTCATCACCAGTTATCACATTGTCCAAACAATTTTCATCTCGGTGCAAATTGGCTAACACTTCTTCGGAAATGCGCACACGCGTTGCCTGTTGGTCGACACTCAGAATTTTCGGCACCATCTTGGCGCACAACTTGCGCATGGCCAAATCCTGTGAAATAATGCGTTGGACGTTGGATGCAGACAGACCCAACTGGTCTGCAATTTCTTCATTGGTTAAGCGTCGGTCTGTGTTCAGCAGTGTCCTCACTCTGTCCACATTCGTGTCGGTTCTTGCCGTCGACGGCCGTCCGGAGCGATGGTCGTCTTCAACGAGCTCCCTACCCTCTTTAAACAACTTGTGCCACTCAAATACTTTGGAACGGCTTAAGGCAGTGTCCCCATAAGCCTGCTTGATCATATCGGGGGTCTCAGTTACCGTATTCCCGAGTTTCGCACAAAACTTCACGGAATAACGTTGCTCTAAATTCAGATTCATTTTGTTTTTCGACGCGGTAAAAACGGTGCCCTCACTCAACGACAGCCCGCAGGCGACTGAGGTTGGTGTCGGTCTGTTGCTAAGAGCCCCCTCCACCTTACCCTGCCAGACAGACCCCCCTCCACCGCTCCGTTCGCGCCAGAGAAAATCAGTCCTACCACTTTTGGGTGCGAGCCTGTGTGTCGTGTTAATGAGTAATTAAATGGTAATTTAAAAATGCGAGAACATCGCTTTCTCCAATTATTAAAACGCCTGCACAAAAATGAAGGTGTGAAAGTATAAGGTTGAAGAAAACAGGAAAAGTATATCTAAATGAAGTGAACGGAAAAAGATACCATATTCTATAACGTTTTTCTCGTGCTTGAGGAACACGGAACACTCATTATTAAACAGTGAGAGACGAGGAGTATCATGAAGTAATGGGTTCGTGAGAAACTTATGTCATGGAAATATAACAGGCATCTTTCCTGCACTAGGGAATTTGAAGGAGAAAAATAGAAAACTAAGCAACTATTTAGATTACTCAGTTTTATGTCGAGTATAATTTACATCATGAAGAGTATTGTGTGAGAAGTATTAGACGGTCGCATTGGATAGGGAGTATTAGAGGGCCCCGATAAACCAATTTTCTAATGAAATAAGTCACTCCACTGCCCATCAAAATACACAGTAACTTAACCGACGTTTCTCTGACTGAATGATGCGTATTATTAATGCTCTGATTGTTACGGCTTGCCTAGAAGTCCTAACGTTAGGTGAAGAATGGCTATTTTACTAAAACCGCCGAATTTATCGTAATATTCTCTAGTTTTTTGAAGTTGGAGTTAGTTACATGTCTCTAAGACTGCTGCTCCATTTCTATTAAATTAAACTCCCTAATTCTCATGACTTCAATATTTTAACTTAAAATGTACCCATTAGGTGTATAGTATATTTATTAGTTAACATATAATTTCATACCAAAATGCATTGTGGTTCGCACAATTATGTAATTTTCAAATTGACATTTTAAAAGTGATCATGCATAAAATAACTAATGATTTGATAGAATTGTATTACTGCTAATTGAGTCAGCGTCATGAAATTCTTTTGATGTAACTTTCCTGCACTGTTACTACACCCATTAATACTGCGGAGGATAGTGTATTCGTGGAATGTAAGTATTCAAAAATTTAGATAAATGTGTGAACGTAGATTTATATTTAAAATAGCTTATTATGCAAAAATTTAGAGTTTATTTTCTAAAATTCCGAGTCTCTATAGAAGATTATATGTGAAACAGGAAGCAGCAGAGTAGACGCCAATGAGTTTTAAGAGTTGATGTACCTAGAGGCGCCAAGGTTGCCGTAAAGAATGCTAAGATTTCTCAACAGCGGTTGAAGATTCCTCCGTGGGCATACAAATCAAAGGCATCTCGTCATTTGCGCATAAATGAAATGAATAGTAAATCAGCAACAAATTAAATTCTGACAGCCTTAAAATTTTAATCGGCTTAGGCTTAACTAAATATGGCCATTGAATGACCTCAAAAGAAGGTGGTGCTCTTCGGGATGATTTTTTGCAGGCTCTCACCCGTGAGTGCTTCCGCTGTAAGATTATCAGGTCAACACCACTACCAACAGTTAAAAAATAATGTTACCTAAAGCCTTAAATATATCCCGAGAAACTGCTTAGTGGTTGCAAATTGAAGACATTTTCTTTTATGAAGAAAAACACAAGAATCATTTTAAACCCTCAAATCCTCATTTATATTCTATTTTGATAAATATTTTTACACTTTCCTTATCCAAAAGAAAACCAAAACAGAATGAAGTAAAATAACATGAGAAATGAGATGACTTGGAAGAAAATTTTCCTCTTCTGGATTTCTTTGGTGCCTTTGCGTTCAAAGGAACCGAATCTTGATGATTTTTATCCTCTCCCAATAGCACATTTATTTCTATATTTCTTTTTAGTGATACATATACTTCAAATGACGTTAGACCAATTTTGTAGAAGTTTCAAGCTCTTACTCCCGGGGATATGCAAATAGTATTAAAGCCTACTCGGAAACTCAAAAATGTACAGTTTTGGCGTGGTTATTTTAGAATGATACTAAGTGACCTTACGCTCTCTGTGTGTGCCCTTCCATATGTATCATCATGTGAATTACTTTGTGGTACATTGCCAATCTTTCTTCTTTTTTTCAATTTATTTCTATCCCAATAAAAGAGTTTCAATCTGGGGAATATTAAGAATAATGCAATTCATTCGATAAAATGAAGAAACGAATGATAATTCTTGGCTGGTCTCACCATTATCATTTCGACCAGGTTAAACTGCGTTTACTAAAAGGATGACTAGTAGCAAGATTGGATTCTTAAAAATTCCTTTGCCTTTGGCGTTAGTGTTTTAAACAAAATTTTAGATAAATATTTCATTTTGGTCCGGACGCAGGCGTAAACATTTTTGTGTCATACTCCACGTATTATCTTCAATAAATTCCTTTTGGTCTTATTGGAATAGTACAATTTTTGGATGATTCCGCTTATTTTATTTAGATCCATGGTCATATGATTCTTCTCCACGCAGTCGAATTTTCTTCTTTGCCGTTTCTCTCAGAGTAAGGAAACATGTTTACATTATGTTTTCTCAACCAAAACATATCCAAAGCGACCAGGTTCAGTCGCTCACACGGCCAGGGAGATCTCCCAGTCAAATACTTCGGCGAGGGGTCCACCGTTGTGTGGATGCAGTGTATGGCGGGTGAATGAATCCTATGCGTTGGAAGGAAGGACGTGACGCTCACTCGGCTAAAGATGAGGGCGTAAAAAAGGCGGCCGTCACGGAATTCCCTTTGGTGCATTAGCGCTCGACTTGAGGAATGAGCACGCACGGCCTTTCACACGACCATGCAAACAGGAAACTAATTTCAAACCATAATGGGTGGAAAATACAGGCGGTTCCCTAGTGGTAAGAAGGAACCGTGTTCCTTCTTGCGTTGTACATCTTTTGTTCTGGAACCCATTAGCATGTGCTCTGCTTATCCTTGTTTAATTTCATTTACAGATCATCCAAGTAATAGTTATTTTAATTGATCCGCATTTGGTAGGACACAATTGCTCAAACGGTTACTCTGCGGGGAAATTCTGTAAAGAAAGTATTTTAATTTCACTGTACATTGCTGTTTTTACGATGTGTGTACCTTACAGGCGAAGGTTTTTAACATCAACGAATATATAATTCCAAACACCTCTCAGATTAATAATTGACTTCAGTTAAAAATTAAAATTTTGTAGAATATTCTCCATATTGTATGAAAATTGCTTAAATGATAATATTAACCCCAACTATTTAATGTTTAATGTCATAACTGTTTATCTTCATCGAAATTCCACCTGCATTATGATAGAGCCGCACATAATTTAATAGAATATATTTTATGTGCTCGTTGCACATTACTGAAGCTACATTTTACTTTTCATGAGCCTCATTCTGTCATACCGGTAATAACTTTAATGTTTTGTCTAAAAATTATTTTCTAGTTATAGTAGATTTTTTATTTTGTCAAACATCGTGTTATTTATGAAAATGTACACGGTATATTCGCAAAATAAATTTTATGAAGCCTATAACCAATTGAGCATTAGTTAAAATACTCGTGATTGAAAATGCCTTGTATTGGTTTCTAGAGAAGATTTTTCATGAAAAAAACTATTTTTCTTATGAAATTAGCGACATATTATGAATCGCGATCCCTGTCATTGTGTCTCCACCCATGATGTTACACTCTTTTTACTTATACATTCTAAGTAACTCCCTTGTCTAAAATGCCTGCTCTTTTGATTTCTAGTTTTCTCTAAGCCTTTTTCGTTTTTATACGCACACGTGGGCTTAGTGTTTAATAAAAGAAATCGGGCCAGTTACATAATATGTGGATTGAAGCAATGCCTTCATCAGTTTTAACTTGCCTGCGAACAATGCCCGCGCTGGTGTCAAAACTCGTTGCGTCGGCGATACAACCAATTCGCCTCGGAAGTGAACATGTTTACCTTCTAAGTTTTTCCATCAAAATATTTCAATGGGATTTAGTGGATGGATTTGTGGACAAATTATATGGTTCCAAGTGTAAATAAAAATTAAACATAATTCAGAATGGTACAGAGAAGTCTGTCAAAGTATTGAAAGGAACATAAAGGGATATAAAGTCTGTTGTACGAGGGTTGCTATTTACATTCTACGCCTAATGATGAAAAGACCGTAATTTATTGTTGAAAATGGCTTTATTTTTTTAAGTATTCACCGTGATAATAAATACACTTTTGCATGCGATCGAACCAATTTTCGCAACACTTTTTCCACTCCGATTGAGGTACCTCCAAAACATGTTTTTGAATGCATCAACGGCTTCTTCAGGCGCCGAAAAACGTTGGCCACGCAATGTTTTCATGATAAACGGGAGTAAAAAGAAGTCAATTGGTGCTAAATCAGGGCTGTACGGAGGATGATCCATTAAATTCGACGTTTTGGGTAGTCAAATAGGTAGTTGTTTCAGTCGATCTGTGAGAGCTTGCATTGTCTTAATGAAGAAAGATCCTTCGTTGCCGCTTCTTTTTCCGTGTTTCATCAAGCACTTTTGGCGAACAAATGCTCGTGTACCATTCAGAATTCACGGTTCTACGGTTTCCACATGTCCAGTTATTCCGAAGAAACAGGCGATCATTTGCTTCGATATGCTTCGTGCAAGAATCACTTTTGTCGGATTTGGCTCGTCTTGGAAGACCCATACAGTGGATTGCTGTTTTATTTCGGGCTCAGTGCATAGATCCCAGATTCGCCACCTGCGTAGATGTTGGACACAGCTTTTGATGCCCCGCGATTGTACGATTTGTTGAGCATTTCTTTGCACCAATTGACACGAGCATGTTTTGGAGCTTTTGTCAAATCATGCGGGATCCAACGCGAACCATTTTTTTCACAGCTAAATTTTCATGCAACATCTTATTGATGCTCGGCATACTAATCCCCAAGAATGCCTCAATCTCACCATAAATCACACGATGATCTTCCTTCACTGGTTCTTGCACAGCATCAATGGTTTCTGGCACAATAACTGATTTTGGACGACCTACACGACTTTCGTCGCTGAACAAACGGCGACCATGATGGAATTAACTATACCAGTATTTCACGGTGGCAAAAGATTGGGATTTATTGGCAAAATTGGAAGTTAGTTGATCGATGAACCCCTGTCTTGATAATTAACGTCGAAAGTCCTATAAAAATCATCGCACGAAAGTGTTCACGAGTTAACTCCATTTTTTGGCCGAGACAAAATTTTCCAGTCACTATAAACGACTCAAGTTATGATCAAAGGACAAGACGTCCTGAAAAAAGTTAGCGTTGAAAGTGTCAAACTTTCAGATTGAAACGTCAGATGGCGCTTAAAGCACTTAGTGTGGTCAGGGCTCAAAATATATAAAGCAGCCCTCGTATCTTAAAGGGTATGATGGCAAATAAAATGTACAACTTATTTCCATAAACTTCAAATCCACTGCAAAGATAATGAATAATTAATTATAATTTAAAAATAAGCCAATCTGATTATTGAAAAACTACCTACTTGACCCCATTCCTCAGAAATTGTAACCGGGTGCCAAATGTGCATTTCTTTGCCTAACACAATCCGAAAAGAGGGTCGGAATCTAATATGGATATAGATGGCATATAAAAAAATGAGAAAGGAAGGAATTTTGTACTTTATATTCAGTGCTGTTGATAATGAACCTATATTATTTACTCAAATTATATATTTGCGTGGAAACGTTATGTTAATGATGAAAATTGTTCAATCTGCGGAGAACTTAAAAACATTATTTAAAACCGCAGTATTCAACTCGAGGTTTGGTTGTAGAGATGAGACAAACCTTACCTTTCACAATACCTAACAGGTGTGAAATCCACAAATGAGGTTGAGGGGGGGTCACTTTCTTTCCTTGTGCCACCTAAACGTGATGTGATATACGAACTAGAAAATATTAATTTTCCTAATTAATGATCGCAAGTTGTCACACCTAGATACCCTAGCCGTCGAAGTGATAGTGAGGATAGCAAGCAGGAAATTGAAATCAATTTCTTAAATAAATGGCTTCATGAAAACGTTTGCCGCTGAGTTGTTGTTACAATTATTAAAACCGAGTCTGTTGCTAATTTCAAATGTTTTCTATCTTTTTGGTCAGTTAATAGGGCGCACAACTCAGCGCCCGATATTATTGCATCTTGCACGCCGTGCGCGATCTCTGAGTAGGTTCATTCAAGGGGAGTATGACAGAGTCGAATAAATGAAATGTCACGAATGTGTGAAAACATAGCCTTGTCCTAATTTTTAAGCAAGGAGGGCGGTAGAGAGAGTTTACAATCGTAAAATTTCGCAGTAAAACGTTTGCACACAACTGCGTCAAATAATGAACAGTTATCATCCTAAAAATGATTCCATTAACTTGTTCTTATTTCGTTGAGCAACTGCACTTTGGTAGAACTTTACTCAGTAGTTTATTTTCGATGTCACACGGGATAACGGAAATTGTTTGCTCTGTGCCATGGATTGCCTAACACACACCAGGTCTGCCCCAAAAGTAGTATACCTTATTTTTCCCGGATAGACGGGCGGTTGGGCGGCGGTTTCCCTGGCTGGGTTTGATGGAAGGGAGTCTCAGGAAAGGCCGGAGAGAGGCTCCAGCCTCTGCGGAGGGCGGGTCGTTCGTTTGCAAAACGTAACCTCGTTACGGCCCTTGATGAACCTGTTATTGGAACAGCTCTACGCCATCAAATGTTGCGTTAAACTTGGAAAAACTGGAAAGAGACTCACGGCATGCTCTGTGCAGGTTGCGGTTTTAACACCATGAGTACATCGGCTGTTTTTGAGAGGCACAAGTTGTTTGGGGAGAATAGGGAAAACCTAGCCGACGCTGAACGTTCAGGATGACCTTCGATCTCAAAAAGTGACGAAAATGTTGCAAAATTGGAGGCAATAAGTGTTCGCATGGCTTTAGAGGAACTTGATATCCCTAAAAGTGATGTGAGTCAACTTGTGCGCGAAAACATGGGCATTAGGAAGGTGTGGGCGAAGATGTTTCTGCGAGTGCTCTCGCACGAACCAAAGGAAGCGTGCAAGCGGATCTGCCCAGGGGTTCTCGGCCACTCCTCAGCCACCCTGCAGCCCTGACGTTGCCCCACCAGACTTCAGAAGGCGTGCGAGGCGTGAGGAACCCGCTTGCAGTGAGTGGTGCGTGGATGCACGAGAGTGCTCCTTCGAAGACTTACGAGTGAATGTACCTACCCTACTGTTTTTGGGACTGGGAGAAGTGCCCTACTACTTTTGGGTCAGATCTTGGATATCCGTGCATCGAGAAGAAGCACTGATTTTCAAAAAAATCCAGTATGGCATAGCATCGTGACAAGGTTTCTAATCATATATCATCTACCGTCTTCCAAGCTCAAAATAACTTTTTTCAAAGAATTATCTTTTGGAAAGTAGTGAAATAATATATTTTAGTTCCAAGCGTCGGTAGAACTTCCAAACACGTATTTATATAGGAGTTTAAGTTCTGAAATTAATGCAATTGAATATCCCGCGCCACTCCTGTTAATCAGAGTGGAATCAAACTAATTGAAGTAGATGGGGAGGACAATTAGCTTTGCCGCAAAACCTGTTTCAGTGCTCTCCGAGCTGTGGAAGCGGCAGGACGTCAGTTATTGTAAACCTCTGCGCGCCGATCGTGTCACGAAGACGAGAAGTCGACGATCGAGCAACGTTACGCTATTACTAAGTTTTGCGCTAAGCTGAAAAAATCTCTTGAGAAGACTTACAAAATGATTCGCGATGTCTGCGGGGACTCAGCTCTACCCTACTCACAAGCTCCGAGGGGGTTAAAGGCCCTGAGGAGGGCCCAGAATAGGTACACGACGAACAACGCTCTGGGCGGCCGTCAACCAGCAAAACCGACAACAATGTGGCTCGTTCTCGACAATTGTCGACCTCTGACCGTCGACTGAGTATCAACATGGTTGCCTAAGAACTGAACTTGCCGACTAATGCCGTGCTAACTTTCACATTGTTACTGATGATTAAGCGTTGAGGAAAGTGTCCGCCAAGCTCGTGCCCAAGGTGTTGCCAGGAAACCAAAAGACCTGCCGAACAGAAATTTAAGGTGAACTTTGGCAACGTATTGAAAATGAACCTGATTATTTGGAAAACGTCACCACCGGTGATGAAAACTGGGTTTTTGAATACGACCCTGAAACAAAACGCTAAAGCTCTGAGTGGAACACCGACCAGTCTTTCAAGCCCAAAAAAGCAAGAAGGAGCAAATAAAAATTAAAACAATGCTCTTTGTCTTTTTCGACAGTAAAAGAGTGGTCCGTAAGGAGTTTGTTCCTCAAGGACAGACATTTAACGCTGCCTGCGACGTGGGTGTGCTGGAAAGTCTCCGAAAAATGGTCATCAGGACGAGAAAAGACATCTCCGCTAAATCGCAACTCCATCACGACAACGCTAGTTCCTGGCCAAACACCAGGTGTCATCGCTGTCGCGCCCCCCTATAGTCCTGACGTCGCCCCATAGACTTCCCTTTTGTTCCCTCGGATTAAGGCAGCCCTGAAAGGAACCCTTTTTTCGTCCATAGAAGAGATCCAATCAGCCGTGACGAAGACCTTGCGAAAGGTCCCCGAAGACGCCATCCAGGGTGATCACCGGGCATGGCAGAGCCGCTGGAAAAATGTGTAGAGGCCCAAGGACGGTTCTATGATGAACTTTAAGTGCTTGTGAAAATCTGCTCAATGAATTACTTTAAAAAAAATTGCATTTCTTTCGGAACGCCCCCTGTACTATTTGTAATTATGCCTCATGGTTGTGTTTTTAATGGGTTGGAGTAGCCTCATGTGGGGAAAACAAGTGTATGATTTTTTATAGGGATTCCAAACAAACCATCTTTGGGTCCCTCCAAAGACTATTTGCCATTGTCTGTTCACTCAAGATATAATAATTCTTCTTATTGATTTCTTCATCTTTCTCATTGAATAGATTTCCCGGAACCTCAAGCTGAAAAAAAGAAATTCTTGAATATTGAAAACAGAAACTGCGTTACCAGGAATGCTGAGACTGGACGTTGGTGCTCTAAAATAATGATTTTATTCCCTCAACTAAATATCAAGTCTTGATTTTTCAAAATAAAGCATTTTTATCGTAGATCAAATAGCAAGGAATCACTGACAAAGAGATTTGTACAAAAATATTGGTCCATTTTAGATTTTTATCTTCCTCAATACACGAGAAAATATATCTAATTTTTGTCCTACTATCTGCATATGTGGAAAAGTAATTAGAATTAATAGAATTTGGGATATATCCCTTTCATAAAAAGTATATAAAACATTAATATTATAAACATATGCAATCATTGTTTTGCTCTCAAACTCCTTAGAATAAAAACGCAGAAAATTATTGACCTGAATTAGATGAGGTTTTTTTCTTTTGAGTCACAATATGCATATTTTACCCATGCAAGTAAATTTGTACGCAATTTGTGATACTTAATTTCGGAAGAAAAGTCTCTTAATGTATTCATTTTGGTGCCGTATCCAATTACCTACTCACAGTGCTATCAAATAATATAGAGTTTGAACCATCGTTAATCGATACCACGTCATATATGAACCTCGACCCTAATCCATTCGATAAAATTCAATTAATCTTTAATTGTGCGTAATTGAATCATGCTCTGTACAGAACGGATAAATATGGCTGCAGTATTCCTCATAATTTCATCCTTGTAAATAACTTAAATCAATGGGACTGCCTAAATTGTTGTTATGTTTCGGACAAGCTCGAAAAAAATGCAAATCTAAGTTTGTTTATTTCTCGATGTCCAAGTGATCCCGATTAGCATCCAAGGACGGTGTAACTAGAAGCTGACATCGCCCCTGCTCTGGAATAAACTGTTCAAAACGCCGTGGGACATTGCACGACGTGAGCTCCACCCAGAGGCGTAGCCGGCAACTTTCTTAAGAGAGCAATAAGAGATAAGAAAGTCTTTAATCAAATTTACGGGGGTTGCTTTACTGGCCTCGGACAGTTTATTAAAAGAATATTTGGACTTTTTTCAATTAGCTTTATTTCATTTCCTGGTGTGATGACTTGCAAGTTAGGATTGTCACGCCTTCACGAAGCACACGTGCTCTTCTGGGCCCGATGGGAGAACTCCCAGGAGCACTACCTTCCCTTTTCCGGTGTCCCCCATGCCGTTCATCCGTGGCTCGGCCTCTTCGCAAATCGCTTTGACCTTGAAGTTGCCCATCCCGCTTTAACAAGCCATTATCGGAGACTTTACTTAGTCCGGAGAGCCGTTGATATCCAATAGCACGCATTTATACTCAGTGATGAACATAACCTATATGCATTCAAATCTTCTCCCCGATCAAGTTCCCTAGCCGAGAGGCTTATTTCTCCGTGAAGCCCAATGTCGAGGGTTCAAATCCCACCGGGAGCACAGAAATTGCGTTGGCGCTGCCGTAATTTAAGCTCGAGGGTAATTGATGGCGTGGCAACTCCTTCACCGCTGGAGCAACATTACAACGAACCTGCCCTGATTACGTTCAATGTTATAACACAAGGGTGAGACCGGAACGATTTTAAATAGCAGAACTATGGAGTGTTGGGTGCCGTCAACTGATTGGGGAGAATAACATGCAACGTTAAATCGTAGCAGGACTCGTTAAGGCAAATATTGCCCGCATTGAAAGTGAGTATTCGAACAGGCATGATTGAAAACTCCAATAATATACGGAATTAATCATCCGTACCGTCGGCCATATCATCGAGTCTCGCGCCGATAATCACTGTGTTTTTTTGAAAATCTAATGCATGTAAATATGTTTTAAAGTAGCTCCAAGTAAAGTTGTACTTAAAAGAGGCTCTCGATGATGAGTTATTCAATGGTAATACGGTAAATAGGGCACAAAAGTACTTAAAGAGAGTAGAACTGGGTGGGGAGAAACAGGATGTCAGCTAACACTTGAATATCTTCGAGAATTCCTCTTCTAATGATATTTTATTAATTAAAGCATATCACCGCCTGTAAAAGAGTCCATTATATAAGCCACTCCATGATTAAACTTACCTGTGGTATACCTTTCAATAAGCAAAAATAGTGAAAATCCTCTTAGAATTAATAAAATATATAATGAGATAACTACATATTTTAAAAATGCACAGTGCCCATTAATTTAAACTAAGGGCATAATTATTTTTGAAAAATTGTAGATTTCGGTTTTAATTTATTTAGCCTGAGCTCGATTACAGCACTTTGCGACCTTTTACATCGGACTGTTGATATTGATAACAATGGACGAAGGAAGGAACGAACAACGAATTACGAGCACCAAGCCCTAGGTGGAGGTGGAAAACGAACTCGTGACCTTTGGGTTCATAGACGAGGACGTTACCCCGCGACTGCTGGGACCTACAAACGATTGTGTTTGCAAAAAGAATGTCGACAGAATAGAATTAAGTCTGCATATTTAGTCACTAACATCGATACAGTAATTTCCTCTCCCGAATGCGACCGCAACAGCAAAATTAATTTAGGGACGCGACGTCACTACACGTGAGTTATTAAAATTAAACTTCATAAGTATTTCAAAGAAAATTCATGCAAATTAAATATCTAGTTTTCCATTTCTTCTATTTCTATTAAATTCTTAAAATCATTGTGTAAATTGCTATTATTATTATTAGGTAATCTACCGGTTAAGGTAGGTTTTTGGATGGATGTAATTATTAATTAAATAATTTGTGGCCCCTAGCAAAAAACATCACCCTACTCTACATCAGGTTCCTCTTCAGCTCTGAGTACCTTCTTCCTCCCTCGATCCCGTCCAACATCCCTATCCTGTTCCTTCCCTTTCCTCATTTGCCTAACATTCTCCCCTCAATTACAGTCTTCAACATCCCACTGCCGGTCAATACCCCCTTCAGCCACTTTTCCTGCCTCCATAGGATTTCTCCCAACAAACCCCTCTCTTCGCCCACCATACCAAGTACGTCCTCGTTTGTTTTCTTCTCTGTCCATTTCACCTTCTCCATTCTTCTCCACACCCACATTTCAAAAGACTCCAGTCTACGTCTATCCTCCTGTTTCAGTGACCACGTTTCCGCGCTGTGCATAGCTACGCTCCATATCAAAGTTTTTACGAGTCTTTTCTTAACATCCTTACTCAACGTCCCTCTCATCAACTCCCTCCTCCTTGTGAAAGCCTCTTTGCCTAGCGCAATTCTTCTCCTTACGTCCCTACTACTTTGACCGTGTTGGTCCAAAACACTACCGAGATAAGTAAACTGTTCTAACTGCTCTTGTTTTTGCCCTCTTATTTTAATGTTTAGCTCAGACATTTTCTTTCTAGAAAATCGCATAACCTTTGTTTTATTAATATTAATTCTCATCTTATACCGGTCGCACTGAATTTTCAATGCACTAAGCAATGCTTGCAAACCCTTGGCTGACTGACAAACTAAAGCTTGGTCATCAGCAAACCTAACTGATTTTACGAATTCCCCGCCCACTTTCCTTCCTACGTCAAGTTCTCTCCATGTCTCTTTAATCATTTCCTCTGCATACCGGTTGAACAGCAACGGTGATAATGGGCAACCCTTCCTTACACCTATTCCTCACACTGCCCATCCGGACTCCCCGTTCCACACTCGATCTTGAGCAGTCTGAGACATTTACAGGTTGCGGATTAGCCTCCTTTCCTTCCAATCTATTCCTATTTTCTGCAATATACTCATCATTTTTTCCCAATTCATTCTATCAAACGCTTTTTCGAACTCTACGAAACAGACAAATACCTCCTCATTGTATTCTATATTCCTCTCGTTTAATAATATTATTACTACAATGGCATCGCGCGTACCTCTCCCCTTACTAAACCCAAAGTGATCATCCCCTAAGTAATCATTTGCCCTACTCTCTATCCTATTCTTTATGATCCTGAGAACAACTTTAGCTGCGTGGGATATCAAACTTATCGTCCTGTAGTCCTCACATGATGTACTCTTTGCCTTT